>NC_142806.1:41273099-41315736 GCF_049724085.1 Artemia sp. Qi Xiang Cuo
ATGTCCCATTAGTAGAAGTGACCCTAAAGCTCGTGACAGGGCTCCTTATATGGGCATAGAATACTGACAGGGCTTCATATATGGGCATAGAGTCATTAGGGAGAACACGTGGTTAATGGGGTCAATGACCTCTTTTTCCAAGGTCGATGTTGTTGCTGTTGTAAGGGGGAGGTTCTACTCCGATCACGCACCCCTGCTGCCACCTATAACTTTTTTGCACACCATATATGGGCATAGCCTCCCTGGGGAGAACACGTGGTTAATGGGGTCAATGACCTCTTTTTCCAAGGTCGATGTTGTTGCTGTTGTAAGTGCACGCTCTCAGCAAATGTCAAGGTCGATGTTGTTGTTGTTGTTGTAAGTGCACGCTCTCAGCGAATGTCAAGGTCAATTTATTTGTTGTTGTTGTTGTTTTTGGCACGCTCGAGGTGAATGTCATGGTGTCCAGAAATAGTATTTGCTGTTGTTGCTTGAGCCAAATGTTAAGAGTTTCCCGGAAACAGTTAGATCACGTGTTTCCTTCTCAGCCAATCAGCGAGACGGATACATCCTCCTTCTCAGCCAATCAGAGGCCTGCTTACATATTAGCGGCGGAGGGAATATAAGGAAGGGATTTTTGCTAGAGTTTTATTAGTCTGTGAATAGAATTCAAAGGAGTGAGAAGAAGAACAGTTTGACTTTACTCATTTGGATATATATTTGTGATGGCGATGAGTGGAATGTTTACCCTATTAGAAGCTGCTAATGGAGTTGATGATAATAATACAAGAGCGCCAAACATTGCGGTGGAAATTATGAAAGGATCGTGGCTTTGTCTGGAATGTAATATAGTATATGCAAGATATGTGATATCCTTGAGAAAATTTAAAATGGAGGATTAATTATGTTTTGCCGCAAAAGTTGATACAGCACATGTGAATAGACTTCCATGTGCTTGAAGTGCATTAGTGAAACATATTAAAGACAATAAACAGTATCGCTAATTGTACATGCTCTGTATTGATGTTGTTGTTGTAATTATTCAATAAAATTGTTTCGAAATCGAAAATGTTTTCTTTCTTTTCTGGTTAGGGCTAACGAATCAGGGTCAGACTTTAAAAATTTTCACCTAGAAACGAGTCTACAGGAAGAGATCACAGTCATTAATGTCTGTGCCTTGGAAACAACTCTTTCGGTCGAACTCCAAAGGATATTAATAACCAAACTCCATGGAAACAATTCTCAGAGAAACATCTTAGCGACGACATTTTTTAGCGCGGGACTCAGGTTTCTTCTTAATTTGAAATGCATTAGCGCAGAGATGCCTAAAACAAAAGGAACACGCTGAAGTACGTGTAGGGATTATTTGGGCGAAACTGTTTTAGACAGGTTATGGAATTATTTCGGCGAAAGATTTTTGAAGAGATTTTGGAAGAGGATTTGAGGGTGAAACTCTGTGGTCGTTATAATACACAAGTTTCATTTGAACAGTGTTGTGAGGTCCTCTACCCCAACCCCAAAGGGTTCCGATCCCCCTACCCCAACCCCGAAGGAAGCCGATCCCCCAACCCCAACCCCAAAGGAAGCCCCTGGTACCCAAAGGTCCACCAAGCTCCAAAAGAGCCCCAGCCCCCCAAACGCCCTCCTCAGACCCTCAAAGGTCCCCAAAGCTTCCAAAGAGCCCCGGACCCCCAAAAGGCCCTCCTCAGACCCTCATAGGCCCTCCCCTGGTCCTCAAAGGGCCCCCCGGACCCCCAAAGGGCCCCCCGGACCCTCAAGACCCTCCCCCCGTCCGCAAAGGGCCCCCGGGCCCGAAAAGCGCCGCGGGCCAGGAAAGCGCCGCATGGGGATGCGCCACAGGGGGATGCGCCACAGGGTCGGGGGATGCACCGCTGGGATGCGCCGCAGGGATGCGCCGCAAAAAGTAAACTAAAAAGTAAAAATTTCGAAATGTTATCCCCATACGCCCTCCCCATAACCCCAATACGAACAAAACCCCAGGTCCCCCAACGGTCCCCGGGGTACCCGCACGCCCCCCAGACACCCTCCCCGGGCCCCCCAAAGAGCCCCCTCTCCATTTTTTTAATACTTTTTTATGGCTTTATTATATCTTTTCTGAACAAGTTCCATTCATAATGTCATTCCTAAACCCATTTTCCAACCTCAAAGAGTCCCCTCCCCAATTCGTAAATACTTTCTTGAATTTTTTAACATGATATTTTTTTTAATTTTTTACGTATCTTAAAATGACATGAAATATGCTTACGGCTCTACCAATCGTACTCTGTGCTTGTTCATGGACACGACGTGGCTTTTCCACTGGTACTCTATGGCAGGTTATCGACACTACCGAGTTTATTGCATGCATTAAATCAGTATTTTTTACGCAGTGGAAGGATCAACACACATTTCATATCTGTAAAAAGTGAATATGAATTATTCGACGAAAGTATGTGCACATGAAAAAATCATTGTCGTGTTGAACGCTGACAAGGAGAAATACCTGAACTATGAAACGAGTGCAAGTTGAGATCTTATTGGCAACGTATGCATACGTTGTCATGACAGTGAGGAGTTAAATTCCTTTGGTGTACCCAAGAATTTCCATCATGCAAGTGGTGGATATGCGAGAGTAACATTACCAGAGAAATTAGTAGTCAAAGAGAATGCCAACTTAAAAATAATAGTTGATGAAGAGGGACAACTTCTAGCTAATGGTTCTGGTAGCATGTTAGCCGTTGATAGATCTTATCGCAATTCTTCCGGTGTTAGAATTCGAATGAAAGCAAAAGGAAAAAGAAGACATGCATACAGCTGCTTCAACATCATAAATCATATCATGTCAATGTGCCAAAACTGCTATCTATGTAAAAATAATGTGACAATAGACAGTGAAATAGCAGGCAGAATAAAAAGGACATTAGCAGACAATATCATCAATGAATATAAAGATGAATTGACGGAAAATGAAGCGCAAGTGTACTAATAATGTATAATAATGTATTTAACATATTTTTATATCAATATTCTACATGTCCTTTTTACATTAAAAATATCTTATGCATTATTTTGTTAAGTGTTCATTATTTTAAGGGTATGCTAGAACGTCAAACGTTCAGAATATCTATTAAAAAGGTCAGAGATGTAAGAAAAATAATTTTAGAGATGATGATACTACTAGCAGGCTCAATTTTTCATAGAAGATAGAAAAGTTCAAGTTCTCTTCTGAATTTTACCAAAGAACACAATTCAATTCTAATTTCACCAGAGAAAATAAAAAGCTTACTCTTCACTTTTAAGTTCACCAAGACATAAAAAATTTAAAGTTCACTTCTAAATTTTTCCGTAGAAGATAGGAAAAGTTATACTATGATAGTGATTATTTTCCATGAACATAAAAAGTTTCACTTTAATTCTAAATTTTCTTAAATTCAATTCCGACCTTTCTCAAAGAGTTAAATTTAAAGTTCTATTCCAAATATTTGCCCGGAACAAGAAAAGTCCCAAGACATAAAAAATTTAAAGTTCACTTCTAAATTTTTCCGTAGAAGATAGGAAAAGTTATACCATGATTATGATTATTTTCTATGAAGATAAAAAATTTCACTTTAATTCTAAATTTTCTTAAATTCAGTTCTGACCATTCTCAAAGAGATGAAAAAATTTAAAGTTCTGTTCCACTTATTTCCCCGGAAGAAGAAAAGTTCAACTTCGATTCTGAATTTTCTCAATGAAAATGAAATAAGTTATTTATAAATTCTATTTTCCCAAAATAATATAAAATTTTCCACTTCAATTCAGATTTTTCTCGAAGAGATGAAAAAATTTAAAGTTATGTTCCAAATATTTCCCCGGAAGAAGAAAAGTTCAACTTCGATTCTGAATTTTCTCAATGAAAATGAAATAAGTTATTGATCAATTCTATTTTCCCAAATAATATAAAATTTTCCACTTCAATTCAGATTTTTCTCAAAGAGATGAAAAAATTTAAAGTTCTGTTCCAAATATTTTCTCGGAAGAAGAAAAGATCAAGTTCGATTCTGAATTTTCTCAATGAAAATGAAATAAGTTATTGATCAATTCTATTTTCCCAAAATAATATAAAATTTTCCACTTCAGTTCAGATTTTTCTCAAAGAGATGAAAAAATTTAAAATACTATTTCAAATTTTACATAGAAGATAGAAAAGATCAAGTTCTAATCTGAATTTTACCAACAAACACAATTCATTTCTAATTTCTCCAGAGAAAATAAAAAGCTTCCACTTCAGTTTTAAGTTCACCAAGACATAAAAAATTTAAAGTTCTGTTCTAAATTTTTCCTTAGAAGATACGAAAAGTTATACTATGATAGTGATTATTTTCCATGAAGATAAAAAGTTTCACTTTAATTCTAAATTTTCTTAAATTCAGTTCCGACTTTTCAGATAGAAATGAAAAAATTTAAAGTTCTGTTCAATATATTTTCTCGGAAGAAGAAAAGTTCAACTTCGTTTCTGAATTTTCTCATTGAAAATGAAATAAGTTATTCTTCAATTCTATTTTCCCAAAATAATATAAAAATTTTCCACTTCAGTTCAGATTTTTCTCAAAGAGATGAAAAATTTAAAATACTATTCCAAATTTTACATAGAAGATAGAAAAGTTCAAGTTCTCTTCTGAATTTTACCAACAAACACAATTCAATTCTAATTTCTCCAGACAAAACAAAAATCTTACACTTCAGTTCTTTATTTCACAAAGAAATAAAGAAATTTAGAGTTCAATTCTAAATTTTTCGGTGGAAGATAGAAAAAGTAATACCATACTTGTGAATATTTTCCCGGAAGATAAAAAGTTCTAGTTCAATTTTAAATTTTCTCAACGAAGTGAAGAAAAATTCAAGTTCTCTTCTGAATTTTACCAAAGAACACATTTCAATTCTAATTTCACCAGAGAAAATCAAAATCTTCCACTTAAGTTCTTTATTTCACAAAGACATAAAGAAATTTAAAGTTCAATTCTAAATTTTTCAGTGGAAACAAGAAAAAGTAATACCATACTTGTGAATATTTTCCCGGAAGATAAAAAGTTCTAGTTCAATTTAAAATTTTCTCAACGAAGTGAAGAAAAATTCAAGTTCTCTTCTGAATTTTACCAGAGGACACAATTCAATTCTAATTTCACCAGAGAAAATAAAAATCTTCCACTTCAGTTCTATATTTCACAAAGACATAAAGAAATTTAAAGTTCAATTCTAAATTTTTCGGTTGAAGATAGAAAAAGTAATACCATACCTGTGATTATTTTCTCGAAGAGATGAAAAATTTAAAATACTGTTTCAAATTTTTCGAAGAAGATAAAAAAGTTCATGTTCTCTTCGGAATTTTACCAGAGAACACAATTCAATTCTAATTACTCTAGAGAAAATAGAAATCTTCCACTTAAGTTTCTTATTTCACAAAGACATAAAGAAATTTAAAGTTCAATTCTAAATTTTTTGGTGGAAGATAGAAAAAGTAATACTATACTTGTGAATATTTTCACGGAAGATAAAAAGTTCTAGTTCAATTTACATTTTTCTCAACGAAGTGAAGAAAAGTTCAAGTTCTCTTCTGAATTTTACTAAAGAACACAATTCAATTCTAATTTCACCAGAGAAAATAAAAATCTTCCACTTCAGTTCATTATTTCACAAGGACATAAAGAAATTTAAAGTTCAATTCTAAATTTTTCGGTGGAAGATAGAAAAAGTAATACCATACTTTTTAATAATTTCACGTAAGATGCAAGTTCTAGTTCAATTTTAAATTTTCTCAACGAAGTGAACAAAAGTTCAAGTTCTCTTCTGAACTTTACCAAAGAACACACTTCAATTCTAATTTCTCCAGAGAAAATAAATATTCTTCCACTTCAGTTTTAAGTTCCACAATGAAATAAAGAATTTTAAAGTTCTTTTCTAAATTTTTAGATGAAAGAAAGAAAAAGTAATACTATGATTGTGATTATTTTCCATGAAGATCAAAAGTTTCACGTTATTTATAACTTTTCTTAAATTCAGTTCTGATTTTTCTCAACGAAATGAAAAATTTAAAGTTTTATTCCAAATTTTTCATAAGCGATAGAAAAAGTTATACATTGATTGTGAATATTCAACATGAAGATAAAGAACTCCACTTTAATTCAGAGCTTTCTCGAAGAAGTGCAAAATGTTCAAGTTCTCTTCTGAATTTTCTTAAAGAAGAGAAAAAAGTTAGCTCAATTCTAGCTAGGTCAGCCTACGTACGCCTTCAGCTAGGTCAGCCTAGGTCAGCCTTCAAAAGTTAGCTAGGTCAGCCTACGTACGTAGGCTGACCTAACCTAACTTAACCTAACCTAACTTAATCTAACCTAACCTAACCTAATCATACACCTAACTTTTTGCCTGTCTCTCACCTAACCTAAGCTAACCTATGTGAAGCGTACGTAGGCTAACCTAACCTAACTTAACCTAACCTAATCTAACCTAACTTAATCTAGCCTAACCTAACCTAACCATACTCGCCAGAGAAGGTTAGGTTAACTTATCATGAGCGCTCATGATAAGTTAACTTAACCTAACTTAAACATGTAGAAATGTTTCTATTTATTTATTAATATTTATTTATACCTAACCTAACCTATTGTTTTGGAGGTTAGATGAACGAGTTTGAACGATTGTCTTTAATAATAGAACGAGTCACTCATTTTCTAATTTAAAAATTTGAGGGGTAAATCCAAAAGACAAAGGAGCTAAAATTTAATTTAAAATTAGAATAGAACTTAAAATTTTTCATCTCTTTGAGAAAAAACCAGAACTGATGTGGAACCTTTTTATTTTCTTGGAAAAATTAGAAGAGAACTTTGAATTTTTTATGTCTTTGAGAAATTAAGAACTAAAGTGGAAGCTTTTTTTATTTTCATTGGTAAAATTCAGAATTGAGCTAACTTTTTTACCTTCTTTAAGAAAATTCAGAAGAGAACTTGAACATTTTGCACTTCTTCGAGAAAACTCAGAATTAAAGTGATGCACCTTATCTTCATGTCGAAGATTCAAAATCAATGTATAACTTTTTGTATCTTCTATGAAAAATTTGGAACAGAACTTTAAATTTTTCATCTCTGCAAAAAATCGGAACTGAATTGAAGAAAATTAGAATTAAAGTGAAACTTTTTTTATCTTCATTGGAAAATAATAACAATCATAGTATAGCTTTTCCTATCTTCTACAGAAAAATTTCGAACTGAACTTTAAATTTTTTTTGTCTTTGAGGAATTGAGAACTGAAGTGGAAGGTTTTTTCATTTTCATTGGTAAAATTCAGAATTGAGCTAACTTTTTTCTCTTCTTTAAGAAAATTTAAAAGAGAAATTGAACATTTTGCCCTTCTTCGAGAAAGCTCTGAATTAAAGTGGAGTTCCTTATCTTCATGTTGAATATTCACAATCAATGTATAACTTTTTCTATCTCCTATGAAAAATTTGTAACAGAACTTTAAATTTTTCATCTCTTTGAGAAAAATCAGAACTGAATTTAAGAAAAGTTATAAATAAAGTGAAACTTTTGATCTTCATGGAAAATAATCACAATCATAGTATTGAATTTATCAAGTATTTTGAGCAATAGGTTGCATCAAGACTGGGCTGGGTAATTGTAGACAGAGAAAAGCCAAGACAGATAGTCCAAGTAACGTCTGCGGGGAAAGAAGACCCTGTTGAGGGGGTAACATGTTAGGCACGCTAGGTTGACGTGACATATCTCAAAGTTAGAGATATGTTTCAGTTTAGAACTGTGCGGCGACCGCCCGTCAGATCAGGCGGTTTCCCTGATCTCGTGTTCGGCACGGTGGGTAAAAAAACAGTATTTTAAATTTTTCATCTCTTTGAGAAAAATCTGAACTGAAGTGGAAAATTTTTATATTATTTTGGGAAAATAGAATTGAACAATAACTTATTTCATTTTCAATGAGAAAATTCAGAATCGAAGTTGAACTTTTCTTCTTCCGAGAAAATATATTGAACAGAACTTTAAATTTTTTCATCTCTATGTGAAAAGTCGGAACTGAATTTAAGAAAATTTAGAATTAAAGTGAAACTTTTTATCTTCATGGAAAATAATCACTATCATAGTATAACTTTTCGTATCTTCTAAGGAAAAATTTAGAACAGAACTTTAAATTTTTTATGTCTTGGTGAACTTAAAACTGAAGTGGAAGCTTTTTATTTTCTCTGGAGAAATTAGAAATGAATTGTGTTTGTTGGTAAAATTCAGATTAGAACTTGATCTTTTCTATCTTCTATGTAAAATTTGAAATAGTATTTTAAATTTTTTCATCTCTTTGAGAAAAATCTGAACTGAAGTGGAAAATTTTATATTATTTTGGGAAAATAGAATTGATCAATAACTTATTTCATTTTCATTGAGAAAATTCAGAATCGAACTTGATCTTTTCTTCTTCCGAGAAAATATTTGGAACAGAACTTTAAATTTTTTCATCTCTTTGAGAAAAATCTGAATTGAAGTGGAAAATTTTATATTATTTGGGAAAATAGAATTGATCAAAAACTTATTTCATTTTCATTGAGAAAATTCAGAATCGAAGTTGAACTTTTCTTCTTCCGGGGAAATATTTGGAACATAACTTTAAATTTTTTCATCTCTTTGAGAAAAATCTGAATTGAAGTGGAAAATTTTATATTATTTTGGGAAAATAGAATTGATCAATAACTTATTTCATTTTCATTGAGAAAATTCAGAATCGAAGTTGAACTTTTCTTCTTCCGGGGAAATAATTGGAACAGAACTTTAAATTTTTTCATCTCTTTGAGAATGGTCAGAACTGAATTTAAGAAAATTTAGAATTAAAGTGAAATTTTTTATCTTCATAGAAAATAATCACAATCATAGTATAACTTTTCCTATCTTCTACGGAAAAATTTAGAAATGAAATTTAAATTTTTTATGTCTTGGGACTTTTCTTGTTCCGGGAAAATATTTGGAATAGAACTTTAAATTTGACTCTTTGAGAAAGGTCGGAATTGAATTTAAGAAAATTTAGAATTAAAGTGAAACTTTTTATGTTCATGGAAAATAATCACAATCATAGTATAACTTTTCCTATCTTCTACGGAAAAATTTAGAAGTGAACTTTAAATTTTTCATGTCTTGGTGAACTTAAAAGTGAAGAGTAAGCTTTTTATTTTCTCTGGTGAAATTAGAATTGAATTGTGTTCTTTGGTAAAATTCAGAAGAGAACTTGAACTTTTCTATCTTCTATGAAAAATTGAGCCTGCTAGTAGTATCATTATCTCTAAAATTATTTTTCTTACATCTCTGACCTTTTTAATAGATATTCTGAACGTTTGACGTTCTAGCATACCCTAAAAATAATGAACACTTAACAAAATAATACATAAGATATTTTTAATGTAATAAGGACATGTAGAATATTGATATAAAAATATGTTAAATACATTATTATACATTATTAGTACACTTGCGCTTCACTTTCCGTCAATACATCTTTATATTCATTGATGATATTGTCTGCTAATGTCCTTTTTATTCTGCCTGCGATTTCACTGTCTATTGTCACATTATTTTTACATAGATAGCAGTTTTGGCACATTGACATGATATGATTTATGATGTTGATGCAGCTGTATGCATGTCTTCTTTTTCCTTTTGCTTTCATTCGAATGCTAACACCGGAAGAATTTTGATAAGATCTATCAACGGCTAACATGCTACCAGAACCATTAGCTAGAAGTTGTCCCTCTTCATCAACTATTATTTTTAAGTTGGCATTCTCTTTGACTACTAATTTCTCTGGTAATGTTACTCTCGCATATCCACCACTTGCATGATGGAAATTCTTGGGTACACCAAAGGAATTTAACTCCTCACTGTCATGACAACGTATGCATACGTTGCCAATAAGATCTCCACTTGCACTCGTTTCATAGTTCAGGTATTTCTCCTTGTCAGCGTTCAACACGACAATGATTTTTTCATGTGCACATACTTTCGTCGAATAATTCATCTTCACTTTTTACAGATATGAAATGTGTGTTGATCCTTCCACTGCGTAAAAAATACTGATTTAATGCATGCAATAAACTCGGTAGTGTCGATAACCTGCCATAGAGTACCAGTGGAAAAGCCGCGTCGTGTCCATGAACAAGCTCAGAGTACGATTGGTAGAGCCGTAAGCATATTTCATGTCATTTTAAGATACGTAAAAAGTTAAAAAAAAATATCATGTTAAAAAATTCAAGAAAGTATTTACGAATTGGGGAGGGGGCTCTTTAAGGTTGCAAAATGGGTTTAGGAATGGAACTTGTTCAGAAAAGATATAATAAAGCCATAAAAAAGTATAAAAAAAAATGGAGAGGGGGCTCTTTGGGGGGCCCGGGGAGGGTGTCTGGGGGACGGGGGGGGAGCCCGGGTAACCTTGGGGGCCGTGGGGGTTCCTTCGTATTTGGGGTATGGGGAGTGCGTTTGGGGGATAACATTTCGAATTTTTTACTTTTTTGTTTACTTTTTGCGGCGCATCCCTGCGGCGCATCCCCTGCGGCGCATCCCCCGACCCTGCGGCGCATCCCCTGCGGCGCATCCCCCGACCCTGCGGCGCATCCCCTGCGGCGCATCCCCCGACCCTGCGGCGCACCCCCTGCGGCGCATCCCCCGACCCTGCGGTGCCCCCCCCTATGGCGCATCCCCATGGGGCGCTTTCCGGGCCCGCAGCGCGTCTCGGGCCCGGTGGACCTTTGCGAATGGGGGGTGGGTCTTTGGGGTCTGGGGGGCCCTTTGGGGATCCGGGGGGCCCTTTGAGGACCAGGGGAGGGCCTTTGAGGGTCTCATGAGGGCCCTTGGGGGGGCTGGGGCTCTTTGGGAGCTTGGGGGACCTTTGGGTACCAGGGGCTTCCTTCGGTGTTGGGGTTGGGGGATCGGCTTCCTTCGGGGTTGGGGTAGGGGGATCGGAACCCTTTGGGGTTGGGGTAGAGGACCTCACAACACTGTTCAAATGAAACTTGTGTATTATAACGACCACAGAGTTTCACCCTCAAATCCTCTTCCAAAATCTCTTCAAAAACCTTTCGCCGAAATAATTCCATAACCTGCCTAAAACAGTTTTGCCCAAATAATCCCTTACCGTAATTCAGCGTGTTCCTTTTGTTTTTGGTATCTCTGCGCTAATGCATTTCAAATTAATAAGAAACCTGATTCCCGCGTTAAAACATTTATTCGCTAAAATGTTTCTCGGAGACTCGTTTCCATGGCGTTTGGTTATTAATATCCTTTGGAGTTCGACCAAAAGAGTTGTTTCCGAGGCAAAGACATTAATGACTTGGATCTATTCCTGGAGAATCGTTTCTAGGCGAAAATTTTTAAAGTCTGAGCCTGATTCGTTAGCCCTAACCAGAAAAGAAAGAAAACATTTTCGATTTCGAAACAATTTTATTGAATAATTACAACAACAACATCAATACAGAGCATGTATAATTAGCGATACTGTTTATTTCCTTTGATATGTTTCACTAATGCACTTCAATGACATGGAAGTCTATTCACATGTGCTGTATCAACTTTTGCGGCAAAACATAATTGATCCTCCATTTTAAATTTGCTCAAGGATATCACATATCTTGCATATACTGCATTCCATTCCATACAAAGCCGCGATCCTTTCGTAATTTCCACCACAATGTTTGGCGCTCTTGTATTATTATCATCAACTCCATCCGCAGCTTCTAATAGTGTAAACATTCCACTCATCGCCATCACAAATATATATCCAAATGAGTAAAGTCAGACTGTTCTTCTTCTCACTCCTTTGAATTCTAATCACAGACTAATAAAACTATGGCAAAAATCTCTTACTCATATCCCCTCCGCCGCTAATATGTAACCAGGCCTCTGATTGGTTGAGAAGGAGGATGTAACCGACTCGCTGATTGGCTGAGAAGGAAACACGTGATCTAACTGTTTCCGGGAAACTCTTAACATTCGCCTCGAGCAACAACAACAAATACTATTTCTGGACACCATGACATTCACCTCGAGCGTGCCAAAAACAACAACAACAACAAATAAATCGACCTTGACATTCGCTGAGAGCGTGCACTTACAACAACAACAACAACATCGACCTTGACATTTGCTGAGAGCGTGCACTTACAACAACAACAACATCGACCTTGGAAAAAGAGGTCATTGACCCCATTAACCACGTGTTCTCCCCAGGGAGGCTATGCCCATATATGGTGTGCAAAAAAGTATAGGTGGCAGCAGGGGTGCGTGATCGGAGTAGAACCTCCCCCTTACAACAACAACAACATCGACCTTGGAAAAAGAGGTCATTGACCCCATTAACCACGTGTTCTCCCTAATGATTCCATGCCCATATATGGAGCCCTGTCAGTATTCTATGCCCATATAAGGAGCCCTGTCACGAGCTTTAGGGTCATTTCTACTCCCATTCAAGACATAGTCTACAGCCAGCAGTTATTTCCACAGCTACATTAGGTACTCGTATATCGTTGCTGCTGCTGCTGTCGGTTCCACCATTAATATCCAATAGTGTAAATGCATCACTCATTTTTTTTCTCCACTAATATCCTCTCAAATAAAAAAAACTATTCTCTTTGAATTCAATTCTCTTACTAATATGAATTGTAAAGAAAACTATTCCTTTTATTCAAATCCTAATCACCAATCAAGTTATACTCGTTGCTCTTGGCAAAGGTGTAATGACCAGTAAAATAGGACTACCAGAAAAACCTGTTTGTACGGGGGCGTACGCAAATCCAGACGAGCATCTCTACTGCTGCCCACCTGATCAATCTTTTAATTACCCAACGTCACCTTTTCATCTTCACTTATTCCTAGCCTTAGTGACTTAGTCTTCCCAACATTAAATAACATTAATAACATTAAAAAACATTTAGTTTTACGCTTATATTTTTAAGATAATTTTATATGTATACTGAAAGTTGCTAATGTCACAACTGATGTTAGACTATGAAAAGCTTTATAGATTCGTTGAGTGTCGTCAGGCTAAATACTCACTTTTGACTCTTAAACCAATAATCCTGTTTTTTTTTATGCTTGACTTTTGTGTTTTCAAGTGCTAGTTTTGTATAATCCTAAAAGCATAGGGAAACATAATTAGTTGGTTTATTTGTACTAGTTTTATTAATGTATAATAAATAGGCTGAGAAGTAATATTTTTTGTCCGTTTTAAGTTTCAACTTTGCTCTTTACTTCCCTCGAAAAACTTTGTTTTTTTCAGTTAATTTCTTTCTATAAAACGGAGAATTTCAAGTTTTGATACAAATTTTAAAGTGAGGCTGTAGTTTTAATACTAATAATATTCGTTCACTTCAAAATTGTCAACAAAGTAATCATGAAATTTCTTTTTCAGATCCAAAATGACAGTCGATCACTGAACTGAGCTCATTGTGAAGAAGTGATTCCAAATTAAACGAAAAAATAAATAAATAAAGCAACAATCTAAAAATGCTTTACTTTTATACTGTTAAAAGTGCCCTTAAATGTTTATTTTTACCGTACCAAAACTGTTATATTGTTTTGTGTTTTCAGTAAACTGCTAGTTTTCTATAGTCCTAAAAACATAAGGAAATATCACCAGTTGGTTTATTTCCAGTAGTTTTATTGATATATGTTAGATAGGCTGTGAAGTAAATTTTTTTTTTCAAGTTTCAACTTCACTCTTTACTTCCCTCGGAAAAACTTAGTTTTTTTAATTAATCTCTGCTCGTTTCTTACTAAAATTTAGTTTAGAAACAACACTGCCGTGATCTTTTTTTGTTTTACGGAATAACTTTTGTTCGTTTAAAGTTTTAATGTTGCTCCTTAGCTTTAGTTAAAATCTTTTTTTATATAATTTCTAATCACCTCCAATCTAGAGAAAACAAATAGACCTTTAATTCTTTGTTTTAAAAATTAAATTTAGTAACCCTTAAAAAAGTAGCTCCAGTCGAGTAGCTTCGACACAAAAGGTTACTAAGCGGACAGGTTTATGCATCGACATGCTTGTGGGAAATTTTGCTTACTCAAGAGAAATGTGCCTTTAAGCTTGGGAAGTTATTTGACCTGTTCCTAAATGGATTAAATAAAAAAAACAAGTTTTTTCAATTTAAAGTAAGGAGCCACATTAAAACTTAAAACGAACAAAAATTATTCCGTATATGAAAGGGGCTGTCCCCTCCTCGACACCTCGCTCTTTACGTTAAAGTTTTTTATTGTTTCAAAAAATAAAGTTGTGAGACAGAGTCAAACTTTAGCGTAAAGAGCAAGGCGTTGAGGAGGGGACAGCCTCTTTCATATACGGAATAATTTCTGTTCGTTTAAAGTTTTAATGTCGCTCCTTACTTTCAGATTTAAAAAACTTGTTTTTTTTATTTAATTTCTGATCGTTTTTAGTTAATGCAGCTTTTATTTGCATAAAAATTTTACTTTTCTTTTGCTAAATGGACGTCTTTACAAATTAACTTACGTAACTAACTTCTATATTCGTATATTTTTCTTCTGGCCAAAAATACAAAGTTGCAGATTTTTGCAGATATGAGCTTGAAACCTATGTAATAGGGTTTTCTGATACGCTGAATGTGACGGTGTGATTTTCATTAAAATTCTTTCACTTGTAGGGGATGTTTCCCCCCTCTTTAAAAAATCAGGTAAATTTTCTCAGGCTCGTAGCCTTTGATGAGTAATAATAAACTTAATAAAATTTATATATTTAGAATCATCATTATAAACAAATTCTTTTGATAAATTTATTTAAATAAAAATTCCGTTTTTAAAAGTTTCGATTAATATTGAGCCATTACGATTGTTTTTTTATTGTTTTTTTTTTGTTACTTATATGCTGTTACGTATATGAGGGGGATCCTCCCTTAGTCAATACCACGCTCTTTGCGTTAAAAGTTAAAAAAAAATTTGATTCACCAACCCCTGAATCACAAAGGCCGTTTAATTAGAATAGATAGCTCTTTTGAAAGCACTAAAAAAAACTGTAGCGTAAAGAGCGAGGTATTGACTTGGGGGAGAACCCCCTCACATACGTTATAATTTCTGTTCGTTTTAAGTTCTAATATTCCTTCTTATATTTCAGTTGAAAAAACTTGTTTGTTTTTTTTATTTAATTTCTGATCGTTTTTTAAATAATGCTTGGAAATCCGGCGCCCCCATCATAGAAATGTCCCTTACCCCAAAAAAACATCCTCCACGGACATATTCTCCAGAGTAACCACCTCCTCTAGCCCCTCCCCCTCCAGAAAAAATCCTTCCTGAAAATGGTTGTATACTTCCCAATAACCAATAAATAATGCTGGCAAGTCCGGCGCCCCCTTCATGGCAATTTCCCTTCCCCCATGAAAACTTCCTTCATGAACAGATCCTCCAACATAACCACCGACCCACCCATACCTCCCCCTACCAGAAAAAAAACCTCCAGAAAACTTATGTATACTTACCAAAAAACAATACTATATTTTAACATTGGGTAAAGTTCATAACTTTTAGCCCTCCCTCTGGGAACTTCAAGGGATTAAGTCATCCTAAAAGACATATTTATTGTATTTTCGACCATGCTGAACAAAATGGCTATCTCAAAATTTTGATCGGGTGACTCTGGGAAAAAAATAAGCGTGAGAGGGGGCCTAGTTGTCCTCCATTTTTTTTGGTCACTTAAAAAGGGCACTATAACTTTTAATTTCCATTCCAATGAGCATGCCCACGATATTCTAGGACCACTGGGTCGATACGATCACCCCTGGGGGAAAAAAAACAAAAACAAACAAACAAACAAACAAATAAACACGCATCCGTGATCTTTCTTCTGGCAAAAAATGTAAAATTCCACATTTTTGTAGATAGGAGCTTGAAAATTCTACAGTAGGGTTCTCTAATACGCTGAATATGATGGTGTGATTTTCATTAAGGTTCTATAACTTTTAGGGGGTCTTTCCCCCTTTTTTTGAAAATCAGCCAAATTTTCTCACGCGCGTAACTTTTGATGGGTAGCACTAAACTTGATGAAAGTTATATATTTGAAATCAGCATTGAAATCTGATTATTTTGATATATCTATTGGTATCAAAAACCCGTTTTCTAGAGTTTCGGTTACCATTGAGCCGGGTCGCTCCTTACTTACAGTTCGTTACCACGAACTGTTTGAAAAGCCGTTCATTACTTACAATTGAATCGAAATTTCAAAAAAGATTCACTTCTTGTGTAGGTACAATAAATGGTATTATAAACTCATGCCCCATTTTTGAAAAAAAGGCGTAACAGCTCCTAGCACTCATAGGATCCTAATAAAAATCACACCATCAGATTCAGTATGTCTGAGAACCCTACTGTAAAGGTTTTAAGCTCCTATCAGCACAAATGTGGAATTTTGTATTTTTTGCCAGAAGAAAGATCACTTATGCGAATTTATTTGTTGTTTTTTTTTTATTCCAGGGGTCATCCTATCGATCCAATGGTCCTAGAATTCCGTGAGAGGGCTCATTCAAACGAAACTTAAAAGTTCTAGCGTCCTTTTTGAGTGACAAAAAATATTTGAGGGTAACTAGGCCCACTCCCACGCTCATTTTTCCCAAAGTCACCGGATCAAAATTTTGAGATACCCATTTTGTTCAACATAGTTGAACCGCCTAATAACTATGCCTTTCAAGACGACTTAATCCCCCACAAAACCCAGGGGAAGGGCTGCAAGTTATGAACTTTGCCCATCAAACAGTTCGTGGTAACGAACTGTAAGTAAGGAGCGACCTGGCTCAATGGTAAGCGAATCTCTAAAAAACGGATTTTTGACACCAATAGATACATCAAAAGAATCAGATTTTAATTCTGATTTCAAAAATATAAGTTTCATCAAGTTTAATTTTACCCATCAAAAGTTACGCGCCTGAGAAAATTTGGCTGATTTTCAAAAAAAGGGGGAAAGACCCCCTAAAAGCTATAGAACCTTAATGAAATTCACACCATCATATTCAGCGTATCAGATAACTCGACTGCAGAGGTTTCAAGCTCCTATCTACAAAAATGTGGAATTTTGTATTTTTTTGCAAGAAGAAAGATCACGGATCCGTGTTTATTTGTTTTTTTTTCCCCACAGGGGATCGTATTCACCCAGTGGTCCTAGAATATCATAAAAGGGCTCATTAGAATGGAAATTAACAGTTCTAGTGTCCTTTTTTAGTGACCAAAAAATTAGAGGGCAACTAGTCCCCTCCCACGCTCATTTTTTTCTCAGTCACCCAATTAAAATTTTGAGATAGCTATTTTGTTCAGCATAGTCGAAAATCTAATAAATATGTCTTTTACAATGACTTAATCCCCCATAGTTCCCAGGGGAAGGGCTGAAAGTTATGAACTTTGCCCATTGCTTACATATTGTATTGGTTATTGGGAAGTATACAGACATTTTCAGGAAGGATTTTTTTCTGATGGGGGGGAGGGGGGCTGGAGGAGGGAGTTAATGGGGAGAATCTTTCCGTGGAGGATATTTCTTTGGGGTAAGGGACATTTGTATGAAGGGTGCGCCGGATTTCCAAGCATTATTTGAAAAACGATCAGAAATTAAATTAAAAAAAAACAAGTACTTTCAACTGAAAGTAAGAAGCAACATTAGAACTTAAAATGAACAGAAATTATTACGTATTTTAGGGGGGTCTCCCCCAAGTCAATACTTCGCTCTTTACGCTACAGTTTTTTTTTTAGTGCTTTCTAAAGAGCTATCTATTCTAATTAAACGGCCTTTGTGATTAAGGGGTTTGTGAATTAAATTTTTTTTTAACTTTTAAAATAAAGAGCTTGGTTTTGAACAAAGGGAGAGCCCCCGCATATACGTAATAACATATACGAAATAAAAAAAACAATAAAAAAAAAAAGCGATACGGCTCAATAGTAAGCGAAACTTTTAAAAACGGAACTTTGATGTCAATAAATGTATCAAAAGAATGGGCTTATAATGCTGATTCTAAATATATGAATTTTATTAAGTTTAGTATTACTCATCAAAGGCTACGAGCCTCAGAAAACTCACCTGATTTTTTAAAGATGGGGGAAACATCCCCTAAAAGTGAAAAATTTTTAATGAAAATCACACCTTCAGATTCAGCGTATCAGAAAACCATATAACATAGGTTTCAAGCTCATATCTGCAAAAATCTGCAAATTTTTATTTTTTGCCAGAAGAAAAATATACGAATATAGAAGTTCGTTACGTAAGTTAATTTGTAAATTACGTCAGAACCAAATTTAGAGACTGCCATTTAGTAAAAGAAAAGTAAAATTTGTATGCAAATTTTGTTTACTTATTCAATGACGGTAAGCCAAAATCAAAACCTGCATTAACTAAAAAACGATCAGAAATTAAATAAAAAAAACAAGTTTTTTAAACTGAAAGTAAGGAGCGGCATTAAAACTTAAAACGAACAGAAATTATTCCGTATATGAAAGGGGGTGTCCCCTCCTCAACGCCTTGCTCTTTACGCTAAAGTTTGACTCTGTCTCACAACTTTACTTTTTAAAACAATAAAAAACTTTAGCGTAAAGAGCGAGGCGTTGAGGAGGGGACAGCCCCTTTCATATACGGAATAATTTCTGTTCGTTTTAAGTTTTAATGTCGCTCCTTACTTTCAGTTTAAAAAACTTGTTTTTTTTATTTAATTGTTTATCAGAGGCAACGCTATAGTGTTGCCTAAAAAGGCCATACGGCTTCACTGTTCTATTATTTATTAATTAGAAAAAACTTTTCGAAAAATAAGTTTTTCCAAGAAAAGTAAAAGCTATTTTAAACTTAAGCTCAGCAAATACAAATACCTGTTACAATTCAAACTCAAAATGACCAGAAATTATTATTAAAGAATAAATGAAACCCCAAACGAACATAAATTAAACAAACAATCATAGGAAAAAACATACAACAAGTAATAATATAAATAAATATATAGATATTAAAGCGAGTAATGCTTAGACTGAATATGAAAATCAAGCTTAAAACGAAAAAAAATATTTTGATATTGAAGTATAAATGAAACTTAAAACACACAGAAATTAAGTAAACAATCAATACAAACCAACATACAATAGATATTAATGTAAATGAACAAACACATCTTAAAACGAGTAAAATTAATATTGAATATGCATATCAAGCTTGAAACGAACAAAAATCACTACAAACAAGAGTTTGAGTATCGCCTTCTCTCACTGCAAAAGTTTATAACCTACTGCGTTACTAGTAGAAATGCACCAGCCGATACTGTACGTTCAAGATGACGGCCAATCAGATATCTAGAATCCTTGGACGAACAAGTGACCTACTTCTGGGAGTGACGCAACATACATCAGGAGATTCGAAACGAACAAGGTGACATCACTTGACCTCTAATGAATTTATCTAGATTTCAGATGTTTCTAAGTGTAATAGATACAAAGGGGAAATTAATATGGCTTCACCAAGGGCGAAACAGATTGAGACATTTTAGGACATTAATTGGGAAAACAGATTGAGAGGGATTAAGCCAGATTAAGAGAGATAAAGAGAATGTTGGATAATAGGTGGTACTCGAGTGTGTTCTGTATAATAAACAAGTACTGAGGTCGAACTTCTCGACTGTGGCTCCTATAACAGACAAGTACGCAATATTGGATTAGTGAGAGAATTATGATTATGAACCACCAATGGCCCTAGCCACCAAGAACCTCAACTTCTAAGATCCCCTACCCCAACCACCAAGGCCCCACAACTTTTATGGTCCCTCCATTTTTTAATACTTTTTTTGTGCTTGAGACACAGAAGGGCCCCTTCTCCAACTTTTTTGAACCCCCCCCCCAGTTTTAATAATTTTTTTGCGCGCTTGAGACATAGAAGGGCCCCCCTTCCCAACTTTTTGGCCCCTCCCATTCTAAATACCCTTTTTTGCAAGCTTGAGACACAGAAGGGTCCCCCAACTTTATTGGGCCCCTCCTACAATTTTTTAATACATTTTTTGCGCGCTTGAGACACAAAAGGGCTCCCCTCCCCTCAACTCCCCCCATTTTTAAATACTTTTTTTGTGTCCTTGAGACACAGAAGGGCCCCCTTCCCCAACTTTTTTGCACCCCTCCCATTTTTAATACTTTTTTTGCGCGCTTGAGACACAGAAGGCCCCCCCCCCAACTTTTTGCCACCCATTTTTTCAAATACTTTTTTGCGAGCTTGAGACACAGAAGCTTTGGTTTACTTGGCTAATGATTTGGGGTGCTTGGTTTACTTTTTCGCATCTTTCTGACCTAGGTTTTCTTAGCCTGTCGTAGGCGTGTGTTGTCTGAAATCTATGATTTGGGATGTTTGGTTTACTATTTCACACTTTTATGATCTAGGTTTTCTTAGCCTGTCGTAGGTGTGGGTTGTCTGAAATCTATTATTTGGGATGTTTGGTTTACTATTTCAGACTTTTCTTTGCAAGGCTTCTTAACCTTTCGTAGGTGTTTGTTGGATGAAACTTATGGTTTGGGACGTCTAGTTTGCTATTTTAGACTTATCTGAGCTAGATTTCCTAGCCTTTCGTAGGTGTATGTTGTCTAAAAACTATGATTTGGGATACATCGTTTACTATTTCATACTTTTCTGAACTAGGTTTTAAACCTTAATTATTCCCATTCAGTTAGACAAGGAAAGGTAGGGTGTTCTTAGGAATTATCTGTCTATAGTCTACAAGTGATAAAAGACAAACTATTTTTAGATTACTCTTTTTGTATTTTGGAAAAAAATATTAGCATATTTAACCCTTTATTATTTCCTTTCAGTTAGATAAGGAAAGATAGTGTGTTCTTAGGAACTATCAGTCTATAGACTACAAGTGGTAAAAGACAAACTATATTTTTAAATTATTCTTTTTCTATTTTTGGAAAAAAATATTAGTATATTTAACCCTTTATTATTTCCTTTCAGTTAGACAATGACAGGTAGGGTGTTCTTAGGAATTATCTGTCTATAGACTACAAGCGGTAAAAGACAAACTCTATTTTGAAGTTTTTTTTTTATTTTGGAAAAAAATATTAGAATATTTAACCCTTCATTATTTCCTTTCAGTTCGACAAGGAAAAGTAGGATTTTTTTTAGGAATTATCTGTCTATAGATTACAAGTGGTAAAAGACAAACTTTATTTTAAATTATTCTTTTTATATTTTGGATTTTTTTTAGTGTATTTAACCCTTTATTAATTCCTTTCAGTTAGACAAGAAAGGTAGGATGTTCTTAGGAATTATCTGTCTATAGACTACAAGTGGTAAAATACAAACTGTATTTTAAATTATTCTTTTCGCATTTTTGAAAAATAATATTGGCATATTTAACCCTTTATTTTTTCCTTTTTAGTTAGATAGGGAAATTTAGGGTGATCATTTGTCGGATATGTCGGATAAAATTGACAAAATCTATGTATTCGGATAAACAAATTCTTTATCATCATCCCTTCGTCGGATACGTCAGAAAAAATTGAGAAATTCTAAATATCAGAGTGAATAAATTCTTTATCAATGTCTTTTGGCAGATACGTTTGATAACACTGACATAATTTAAAAATCAAATTGAACAAATTTTTTATTAGCATTCCTTATCGATATCATTGTTGGATACGTCGGATAACATTGACAAAACCTATGTATTAGAATGAATAAATTCTTTATCATCATCCGTTATTGGATATGTCATTATGAAAAAATTGTAAATAAGTAACAAACTTTTTCTTGAATTCGCCTTCTGGTTACACAATACAGAAATTTCATTCATGTAAATATGAAAAAAATTGTAAGTAAGTAACAAGCTCTCTCTTGAATTCACCTCTTGGATACACAATACAGAAATATCATTCTTGAAACTATGAAAAAATTTTAATTAAGAACCAAAACCCAAAAATTTCACTCAAGAAATTATGAAAAAATTGTAAGTACGTAACAAACTCTTTCCTGAATTCACATCTTGGACACACAATACAGACATGTCATTCATGAAATCATGAAAAAAATGTAAGTAAGTAACAAGCTCTTCTTTGAATTTATCTCTTGGATACACAATACAGAAATTTCATTCATGAAATTATGCAAAAGTTGTAAGTAAGCACTAAAATACAGAAATTTCATTCAAGAAACTATGAAAAAATTGTAAGTAGGTAACAAACTCTTTCTTGAACTCACCTCTTGGATATACAATCCAGCAATTTCATTCATGAATTTATAAACAAAATTGTAAGTAGGTAACAAACTCTTTCTTGAATTCACCTCTTGGATACATAAGACAGAAATTACCTTCATGAAGTTATGAAAAAATTGCAAGTAAGTACCAAACTCCTTCTTGAATTCACCTCTTGGATACACAATACAGACATTTCATTCGATAAATTATGAAAAACTGTAAGTAAGTACCAAACTCTTTCTTGAATTCACCTCTTGAATACACAATACAAAAATATCATTCATGAAATTATGAAAAAATTGTAATTAAGAACCAAAGAGCAGAAATTTCATTCAAGAAATTATGAAAAAATTGTGAGTAAGTAACAAACTCTTTCTTGAATTCTTCTTCTGGTTATACAATACAGAAATTTCATTCATGTAATTATGAATAAATTGTAAGTAAGTAACAAGCTCTTTCTTGAATTCACCTCTTGGATAAACAATGCGGAAATTTCATTCAGGAAACTATGAAAAAATTTTAATTAAGTTCCAAAATGCAAAAATTTCATTCAAGAAATTATGAAAAATATATAAGTAGATGACAAACTATTTCTTGAATTCACATCTTGTACACACAATACAGAAATTTCATTCGTGAAATTATGAAAAAAATTGTAAGTAAGTAACAGGCTCTTTCTTGACTTCACCTCCTGGATACACAATATAGAAAATTCATTCATAAAATTGTGTAAAGATTGTAAGTAAGCACCAAAACACAAAAATTTCATTCAAGAAATTCTGAAAAAATTGTAAGTAGGTGACTAACTTGTTCTTGTACTCACCTCTTGGATAGACAATACAGAAATTTCATTCATGAATTTATAAACAAAATTGTAAGTGGGTAACAGACCCTTTCTTGAATTCACCTCTTGGATACACAATACAGAAATTTCATTCATGAAATAATGAAAAATTTGCATGTAAGTACCAAACTCCTTTAATTCACCTCTTGCATGCACAATACAGACATTTCATTCAAGAAATTATGAAAAGTTGTAAGTAAGTACAAAACTCTTTCTTGAATTAACCTCTTGAATACACAATACAGAAATTTCACTCATGAAATTATGAAAGAAATTTAATTAAGAACCAAAAGGCAAAAATTTAATTCAAGAAATTATGAAAAAATGGTAAGTAAGCAACAAACTCTTTCTTGAAATCACCTCCTGTGTACACAATACAGAGAATTCACTCATGAAATTATGAAAAAATTGAAAGTAGCTAAAAAACTCTTTCTTGAATTCACTCTTGAATACACAATACAGACATTTCATTCAAGAAATTATGAAACAGTTTTAAGTAAGTACCAAACTCTTTCTTGAATTCACCTCTTGAATACACAATACAAAAATTTCATTCATGAAATTATGAAAAAAATTGTGAGTATGAACCAAATGCAGAAATTTCCTTCAAGAAATTATGAAAAATATGTAAGTAAGTGACAAACTCTTTCTTGAATTCACCTCTTGGATACACAATACAGACATTTCATTCATGAAATTATGAAAAAATTGTAAGTAAGTACCAAACTCTTTCTTGAATTCATACCTTGAATACACAATACAGAAATTTCATTCATGAAATTATGAAAAATTTACCGAATCAAAATGCAGAAATTTCGATACACAATACGTAAAATTCATTCAATAAATTATGAAAAAATTGTAAGTAGGTAACAAACTCTTTATTGAATTCACCTCCTGAATACACAATGCAGAAATTTCTTTCAAGAAATTATGAAATGATTGCAAGTAAGTAACAAGCTCGTTCTTGAATTGTCATTCAAGAAATTATGAAAAATTGTAAGTAAGTAACAAACTTTTTCTCGAATTCATCTCCTGGATACACATTACAGATATTTCATTCATGAAATTACGAAAAAAATTAGAAGTAAGTAACAACTCTTTTTAATTCACCTCTTGAATACACAATAAAAGAATTTCATTCAAGAAACTATGAAAAAAATTGTATGTAAGTAAGTAATAAACTTTTTCTTGAATTCGCCTCTTGGATACAGAATATAGAAATTGCATTCAAGAAATTATGAAAAAATTGTCTGTTGAATTTAGTTTGAGTGGTTATAGTTGGTAGCACACCCACTCAGACACACAGTTATAGTGAGAGACATGCGAAAAGTTGGGTTAATTTAGGCAGAGTGACGCGCCACTCTAAGTGAACCTAGCGCCAGTCTAAGTGACCTTACTTACAATTTTTCATAATTTCTTGAATGACATTTCTGAAATGTGTATCCAAGAGGTGAATTCAAGAAAGAGTTTGTTACTTACTTACAAGTTTTTTTCATATTTTCTTCAATGAAATTCAATTTTTTCATGATTTCACTATTGAAATTTCTGTATTGTGTGATGAGTTTTCTGTATTCCATGAGATTAATTCAAAAAACAGTTTGTTATTTACTTACATCCGCCCATGAAGTTTCTGTTTCCTTTAAATATTTCTTTATGATGTCCTCCTACCCCAGACGAGGACGACCTGCTTTCTGTTTAGCCCTAGGCAGTTGGTCAAAAAGGGCAACCTTCGGCAACCTGCCATTCTTCATCCGCACAACTTGTCCTAGCCAGCTTAGCCTTTCTTATATTGTAACCCTAGAAAGCAGTATTGAACCATATTTTTCGTAAAGCCTATTGTTTGAAATACGGTCAGTCAGCCGGGTACCTGGTGCAATCCTTAAGCAATTTCTCTGGAAAACATCTAGCAAATCTTCATCCGCTTTTCGGAGCGCCAATGCTTCAGAGCCATATTTGACTACTGTCATCACTGTAGCTTCTAATATTCTAATCTTGGTTTGCAGACTTATCTTCCTATTCTTCCAAACTTTTTTTTAACTGTGAAAAAACACTTAGAGCCTTGGCTATTCTACTTTTGACATCTTCACTGCTCCCACAATGTTTACTAATAATACTACCAAGGTAAATAAGGCTATCCACCTGATCAATCATTTCATTACCCAACCTCACCTTTTCATCTTCACATATTCCTAGCCTTAGTGAATTAGTCTATCTAACATTAATTTTAACCCTATTCTAGCACCCTGAACTCGCAAAACCTCTAAAACTTTATTCATTTTGCTCAAATTTTCATCTAGGATGCTTCAATCATCAGCATAATCTAAGTCCAAGAGACATTTTCCTTCCCATTTGATTCCGTTGTCTCCCATTGCATTTCCTGTGCTCCTTAAGACAAAATCCATCAAAATAATCCATATAAAGAGGTATGGAAAAAACTCTGATTAACTCCTGATTTAATACAAAACCAGCTGCCAACCTCATTTCCCACTTTAACCACAACAGTGTTATTCTCGTACATAGCACTTATCACATTAATGTATTTTTCTGGTATACCATACAAGTATAAAAGCTTTAATACATCTCTTCTATCAACAGAACCGAACGCTTTCTCATAATCTATAAAACGGAGGGCCAAATGTGTTTGAAAACTCAGGCATTTCTCAATTATTAACCTTAGAGTGAAAATTTGGTCGACACATCCTTTATATTTCTAAAACCGCAGTGTTCTTCTCTTAAAGCTTTGTCTAAGCATCTCTTAGTCTAAAAAGTATCATAACTAAGTAATTTACTACCTACAAAGACCAGACTAATTCATCGATAATTACCGCACTCATTTTTATCACCTTTCTTATAAAGGTGCTTAATTAAGCTTTTCCTAAAATCATTAGGTACTTCCCTCAATTGCTTGCTCTTGCACTAAAGTTTCTTTTTTAACTTTTAAAAGAGGCTATTATCCTCATTAAACATCCTTTGCGATTCAGGAGTCATTCTTAAATAGCTGGAACGAAAATCAAACTTAGGTTATTATAAGGTTATTATTAGTTTTAAAAAAGTAAAATTAATGTGTAAATTTCGTTTTAATTATTCATGTACTGTGAGCCAAATTCAAAACGTGCATTAATTCAAAATCTTTAAAAAATTGAATAAAAAAAACAATTCTATATTTAACTGAAAGTAAGGAGTGACATTAAAACTTAAAACGAACAGTAATTATTCCGTATACGAAAGGGGCTGATCCCTGCTCAACGTGTCTCTCTTTATGTTGAAATTTTATTGTTTTATTAAGCAGAGTTGTGAGAAAGAGTAAAACTTTAGCATAAAAAGTGGTGCGATAATTAGGGAACAGCCCCTTCCATATACATAATAATTTCTGTTTGTTTTAAGTTTTAATATTGCTCTTTACTTTCCGTTAGAAAAACACTTGCTTTTTTTGTTTAATTTGTAAATAGTTCCAATTCTGAGCTATGAAAATGTTCTTCTAACAATCTACGTGGGGATCCTTATAATTTGTAATTTAGTGCGCTAACAAAGAATAACAATATTGACAATATGCACCCAAGTTCAAACAATAGTATAGAATTTTGTCCCAACAAAGAATTAATTTTAAAAAAAATAAATTTTTTCCGAGGGATGTAAAGAGCAAAGTTGAAACATTAAAACGCACAAAAATTATTACTTCACAGCCTGTCTAACATATATTAATATAACTAGTACAAATAAACCAACTAATTGTGTTTCCCTATGTTTCTAGGATTACAAAACAACAGCGCTTTACTGAAAACACAAAATAATATAGGAGTTTCGATACAGTATAAGCAAACCAATTAAGGACACTTTTTACAGAATAAAAATGAAGTAGTTTAGGTTGGTTGCTTTATTTTACTTTCGTTTAATTTGGTATCACTTCTGCCCAATGGCACAATGGTTCAATGATTGGCTCTCGTTTTGGTTCTGAAAAGGGCATTTCATGTTTAGTTTGTAGTAAAATTCGAAGTGAAAACATCTTGATAGTATTAGGCCTATAGACTAGCTTCAGAATTTGTATCATAGCTTGAAATTCACTGTTGTATAGAGAGAAATAACCAGATTTTCAGAGTTCATATTATATCTTATTTGAACTTCATTTAAAGTAATACTTAAGCATTTTAGTAGGGGAAGGGGTACTATTTCAAGGAGGGCAAGATCACAGCCAATCAGAGGGCTAGAATACTACCGGGGCAAGATTAAACGCCTCTTTCTAGACCAATCAGAGAGTTAGATTACTACCGGGTGTTACATCACTTGATTTCTCCCGGGTGTTACATCAGAGCAGATTTCTGGGAATTTCAGCATTGGATTTGTGCAATATACATTCAAAATTTTTATCCCCCTCGGTATTTACCGGAGGGGATGATAATCACTGGCCACCGTCTAAACTAGGTATTTTTTGTGCACATTCACACAAAGTAAAGCCAATTGTGCAATCTTAACTACTTCCTGTAGGTTAATGGTTCTCATCTCTTTTCATGCAATTTGCAAAAAAATTAAGTAATATGTTAATAGAACCATTAGCAAGAAAATGGCCATCTTCATCAGCTATTATTTATGTTGGCATTCTCTTTTGGTACTGTCCTCTCTGGTGCTCTCACTCTTGCATATCCACCTTGTGCAATGTTAAATGGTTTCGCTAGTCCAAAGAAATTTAGCTTTTCGCTGTTATGACAAAGCACACATACATTTCCAATAAGATTTCCATTAATGCTTGTTTCATAGTTCGAATATTGATCTTTGTCGGCATCCAACACAACGATCATTTTATCGTGTGTACACACTTTCTTTGAATAATTCTTTTTCACTTTTTTTCTAAATAAGATGCAAGGTGTTTATCCTGCCAATGCGTGAAAATTACTGATTTAATACAAACATCTAACTAAGGAGTGTCGATAACCTGCCACAGAGCATCACTGAGACAGCTGCATAGTGTCTCTGAACAGCCATAGAGTATCATTGATCCAATCACACAAATAAATATAAATAAATACATAAAAACCTAATTCTATTTGTATATAGATCTATTTCTCGGACCGCATCTTATTATTTATAGCCTACAAAAGATGTTGATATAGAGTTTAATCATTCTTATACTTAGATTTTTTCAATTTTATCTTACGTAACCGACAAAGAATGATGAAAAAAATTTAATCACTCTGATACTTAGATTATGTCAATGTTATCCCGTGTAACCATCAAGAGATGTTGATAAAGAGTGTGTTGGGGCGGATGTTTGCTTGTTCCACTGCCCGTCTTTGTAGGATTGTACGTATGTCTGAATATATATATTTATATGTGTTTCTGTCTCTCTCGCTCTCTTTGCCTATGTGTCTGGGCGGGTGTTTGTTTATCCCAATGTTTGTCTTTCAGAGTTTGTATTTCTAAATCAATGTGTTCGTACGCAATTTTTGCCTCTCTCAAACTCTTTGTCTTTGTCTCTAGGCAGGTGTTTGCCTATTATATTGCCTGTCTCTATCGGTTTGTATAACTGTCTCTGTCTTTTTGTATGTCTGAATCTATATTTGCCTGTGTTTTTGTCTCTCTCACTCACTTTACCTGTGTGTCTGGGTGGGTGTTTGCCTATCCTAATGCTTGTCTTTCTCGGTTTGTATGTCTGAATCTATGTGTTTTTATACATTTTTTAGTCTCTCACTTTCATTGCCTGCGTGTCTGGACTGGTGTTTGTCATGTCCCATTGCCTGTCTTTGCTTGTTTGTATTTCTGAATCTATGGATTTGTATGTTTCTCACTATCTTACCTGTTTGTCTGGGTGGGTGTTTGCATATCCGTATGCTTGTCCTTTTCGGTTTATATGTCTGAATCTATTTGTTTCATGTATTTTTGTGTCTCTTACTCTCTTTGTGAATTTGTGTCTGAGCGGGTGTTTGCTTCTCCCCCTGCCTGTCTTTGTCGGTTTGTATGTCTGAATAGATGTATTTGTCTGTGCTTCTCACTCTCTTTGCCTGTTTGTCTGGGTTGGTGTGTAGCAGTTCCTATGACCGTAAGCAAATTCATTATAAACATTCTATTACTAGTCACATGGTTGGGGTAATCTCGAGGGAGAAAAGGAAATACTTTTCTTAAGGATATCGTACAAAGAAGTGAAACTGAATAATATTTTCAGTGGGTTAGGAGGATGGATACGACAGCAAGATAATACAGAAAGGCGGGACAAGGGATGTCTGGGAGAATGATTGGCCTTATTTCGGAACATAGAGGAAGGGATATGGGAATCAGTTGGATAAAACTGGTTGAACTAGTGACTGGCTCATGGGTTTTTTGCGTTCTAGCGATGGTCGAAAAAGTGATTTCTTTAATTTCGAGAATTAAAGTGGCTGCTGAGCAACTAATTAGAGTGAAACCTTTAACGAACATTATGGGGCAATTAATATAAACATTTCTCCTCCCAGAAATGCCGACGTTTTTAAGGCCAATAAATATTCCACATAATTTGTAGAAATTGAAATCCTCAGATCAAACAGTTCGTGGTAACAAACTGTAAGAAACGCGCGACCCGGCTCAATAGTAGCAGAAACTCTAAAACACGGAATTTTCATACCAATAGATACATCAAAAGAATCAGAATTTTATGCAGATTTCAAATATGTAAGTTTTATTAAGTTTAGTCCTACTCATCAAAAGTAACACACCTGAGGAAATTTCCTGATTTTCAAAAAAAAGAGAGAAACACCCCTAAAAGCTATAGAATCTTAACGAAAATCTCACCATAAGATTCATCATATCAGAGATCTCGACTGTAGAGGTTTCAAGCTGCTATCAACAAAAATGTAGAACTTTGTATTTTTTGCTAGAAGAAAGATCACAGATACATGTTTATTTGTTTTTTTGTTTTTTTTCTTTTCCCAAGAGTTGATAATATCGACCCAGTTATCCTAGAATATCAGTAAGAGACGGGGTACCAGCACAGACGGGAGTATGCCCTATTGCCAAATAAGAAAGGTACTATTTGGTATTTTAAAAGTACCTTTATCAAGGTCAATCAGGGAACTTGTAAATGCTGCGGGGAAAATGCACATGCGCACTGAATACTGACGGTACAATGATATAGATCCACTAAGGGGACTGTATTTCTGTGAAATAGATTTGCATAATCGACGGGGAATTCTTAGTGTATTGATCCACGAAGGGGACAAGACCACGTGTCTCTTTCTAGGCAGATGAACTTACGTAAGGTTTCACTTGCATCACAATTCAGCCTTGAGATTTTGCTTAGAACAGACATGCGTCAAGGTTAAAGTATCATAAAGTCTCAAGACTCCAGGGCGATAACATCAACTATTGTTGACTTGGAAGCTTTAGCTGCACAGATTTATAATGTGAGTTCTGTTTAGTAAATTTTCTTAGGCTTTTCTAAATATAATCATTTTTTTGTAGTCTCCCTCTACCATATTCCAATCCAGGATATACCCCCCACAAAAATCTCCACTGTGCGATGTTTATAGTTGTTAGAAAGCGTAAAATACGCTCTTTTTCACCATGTAACCCCCCCTCCCCACCTTTAACGATTTCAATTCTTTCATTGGAAATAATTCCTTTTTCGATAAATTTATACAATTTTCATGCTTTCTGTATCCTAGCCAACATCCGTAAACTCTTAGATATTAATATACTAATCCCCACTATGACATTAAGCTGCTAACCTGGCTTATCATTTCGGTAAAGATTTAAATAGGGGTAACTACTTGCACCCTTCAAATACACATCCGGCATGCTAATTCTTGTGAATTTGCGCTTAAGCATTATATAGGTTTCATTGAAAATTGTCTAAAGTAAATCTTATGAATTGCTAGGGGGCTGGTGTCAGTTATGATAAATAGTTTCACATAGTATTTGTTTTCCATTTTGAGTACTCAGCATTTATATTGGGGAGGGGGTTAAGAAAAAGATACATACCAACCATGAAGAGATTTATTGCTAGGCCCTGTATTTTCGCCTTTAGCCATATGAAGTTGGTTTACCTCTTCCACGTCAACTTTTCAAAATTTTTGGTTCCCTTTCAATATTCTTGTTGATATCCTTATTATTAAATTGATAAATTCTTTGAACCTAGAGGAATAATGTACAAATATATGCGTTACCTCTCTATGGTACGTATTTAATTTTTTTCTAAAAGGTAAAAATAGGATTTCTATACTTTTCGGGTTTATTTCCTACATGGAGTGCATTTAAATCTTTCTCTAAATGGTAAAAATAGGATTTCTATGCTTTTTGGGTTTATTTCCTGCATGAAGTGTATTGATTTTTTTCTTTGAATGGTAAAAATAGGAGCTACTGACTGACTACTTTACTTATTTTTACCATTTTTTAAATGGTAAAAAAAGTAAAATTTTACTTTTTAGTTTGCTGAAAAGGAGGAGGGGTCTTCTTTGGACAATGGCAGACGCTTTCTAGACAAATTACGCCTTACAATAAATTCTGTAGAAGGGGATACTAATTTTTCTTCTCTAACAGGGAGTCGTTATTTTATACTAAATTTTCTCTTCTTTTTAAGGACAATTATGAGAAATTTCCCTCTCCCAGTAAGAGGGCAAGGGGTAATGATGTAACTCCTATGCAACGGCTGGAGATGGCTAACCCATCCAGAGCAACCCACATCCGTTCCAGACCAGTGCTGCCTGCACAAAATCCACACCAACGACCTGCCACACTGCCTGCCCACGTTCCATTCGCGCAGGCACCAATGCATCCTGGCAGAAAATTAAAGACCGAGTGTACTGCTGCTCATAACCTCACTAATGCACAAGATTGTGAGGTCGTCCCCTATCAAGCATTGCTGGACCCCTCACGTTTCCGCTTATTTTTAGGTTATAATTTGAAACTTCACTTTCTTTATTTGTTGTTACGCAAATTTGGCTATTACTTTCATTTGCCTGGTTTATTGTGATTGTATTGGATATGGGTTCCCATACAATACCATATTTTCTGATGGCATCTACTCCTAGAATACAAGGAAATGGTAGCTGCTTGCATATTATTACTGTTGCTGTTATTTCTTTATCCCCTGCACTACGTTTTAGTGGACATTCTCCCAAAATTATCAGCTTGTGCCCTGTCACTGATGTTGGGGTATTTTGGCATCTGGTTACTCGATTTTTGACGCTAAGAGGAAATCTATTAAAGACTTCCTTTCGAATTAATGACTTGGATGTGCCTGTATCTAGTAAACATGGTAAATTTTGAAAACACTCAATTTTAAAACAACGCAGAATCGGTAGATTATTATTATTTGCATTTGTATCACAAGATTCTAAACTATATAGGGGTCTTTGTAAGGAAACAGCTCTCTCGACCATTACAGGCTGGTTTCCCCGTTTCAATGCCCACTTTTTGGCCAAAAATTTCTGAGATTATCCCAGTTTTCTTCAGCGCTGCTACTTTGACCCTGGGTATTGTTAACAGTTTGCCTTTTAGGCCTAAATTTCGGAATATTATTAGGTGTTTGCCAAGTATTATTTGTTCCCTGTCTTCCTAAATGTTTGTCCCCCTGCGTTCTGAATTGGTTTCTTATCTTGTACGTCTGGCCTTCTTTTCGTATTCTGTGCCAGCAATCTGCTGCATAATGGTTTGTTTTGCTACAATAATAGCTATAAAATTTTCTCTTAATTTGTTTGTTTATTTCCTGGTTATTTCTAAATATTTTTGATCTGTCCTTGTTGGTTACCCAACTATCTGTCTTTGGTGGGGGAGGGTGCCCATATTTTCTATAGTTATTAGCTGCTAATCTCTCAAGGTCGTGGAATTTGTCAGCTATCTCCCTAGACGGCGACCCTCGACCTCCGTCGTGCCTTTTTGGTTCACAATTCGGCTCTTCAAAGTTCATCCTTTTCTGTCCTCTTTCATATTTTATATATTCTTGGGCTCCTGTATTGTTTATTGACATCTGGTCAAACTTTTTCATAGCCTCGTCAATTTTTACTTCTGTTTCGACTAGTATTATAGCCTGCTCTAAATTTTCAGGTTTTCGCGATAATATTAGTCTTAATAACTTTTTTGGTAGCCGTTGGGTAAAAGTATGTAGTTGTACTTTCTGTACTGTCTCGTCATTTCCACCTTTCTCTAACTGCAAACACACGGATCTACAAATTTTGTCTGCATATTCCCTGATACTAGTTGAGGTATCGAATGTGACTCTAATGAATCTTGTTTTAAAAGATTCAATTAGAGGTCTGATGTTCTTGGGCCTTTTTTCCTTAATTGCCTCAAAGTGTTTAAGGGCGCTTCCCTTTAATCTGGCTGCAACACATTGCTCTTTGACCTTATCTTCAAACGATTCAGTTAGTTCGTCGAAAATTTTTAATTTTTCGGTAAACTCATCTACGTCTGAATTTCCCGCGTATTCTGGTATAATTTTTGCAATTTCAAGTACTGTTGATAGGGAAGTCATTTTTTTCTCTGGTAAAACCATTCTATTTCAGTCTACTATTTTTATATAGCCTTCTCGACCCAGTTTTCTAGCGGCCACCAGTTGTTGTGAAGTGTTATTTGTGGTATTTGGGGGGTTGTAGTCGTAGATGCCTTTATTCTCCCTTTATAGGGGAGATAAACTCTGGCCTTAAGGTAATTAAACTTTGGTAGTGTGCCTTAGGCTATGACCTAACTAATGAGGCGTACCGACCGGGTATGTTCGAGAGGCTAAAAATAGATCGTAGAGAGGTTGTCTAAAATACAATACTTTTATTCATTTAACATATAATATAATCGGATATATTCTGTCTACTGGGACTGGCTGTCCCAAGTAGCCCACAAGTCTCAATAAAACAACAATAAAATATAAATAAGATACTTAGACACTTACAATGATAAGACAAAGTCCCAAAGTATTTCTAAAACAAAGGACCAGAGGTCAGTCCGGCATATAGTTAGTATAAGATTTTTTCTTCCGATAAAATGTATCTTTTATACATTTTTATCAACCACACCTTCCCGCGTATTCGCTAGGAAGTGGCAATTTCTCAATTTCCCGTTAAACAGAATTTAGCAGGATATATTCCTTATCTTAATAAAAAGTGGTCTTTCCAAACTTCATATTTGCGTCATTTATATTTTTACTAAATTAATAATTAACTAACTGAGAAAGCTTTACCACACTTAGAGTTTTTAGTTACACTTATAGTTTAGTTTATTTTCAGTTAAGAGTTTTAGTTTAGAATTATAGCTTAGTTTTAGTAAAGAGCTTTAGCTTAGAATTTTAGCCTAGACTCTTAGCTTAGAGTTTTTAGTCACACTTATGGTTTAGTTTAGTTTCAGTTAAAAGTTTTAGTTTAGAGTTCTAGTTTAATTTAGTTTTAGTTGAGAGTTTTAGCCTAGAGTTTTAGCCTAGAGTCTTAGCTTAGAGTTTTTAGTTACACGTATAGTTTAGTTTATTTTCAGTTAAGAGTTTTAGTTTAGAATTATAGTTTAGTTTTAGTAAAGGCATTTAGCTTAGAATTTTAACCTAGACTCTTAGCTTAGAGTTTTTAGTTACACTTATAATTTAGTTTAGTTTCAGTTAAGAGTTTTATTTTAGAGTTATATTTTAATTTAGTTTTAGTTGAGAGTTTTAGCTTAGAGTTTTAGCCTAGAGTCTTAGCTTAGAGTTTTTAATTACACTTATAGTTTAGTTTAGTTTCAGTTAAGAAACGAAACTGAAACTCAGTTAGTTTCAGTTTCAGTTATAGTGTAGTTTAGTTTTAGTTAAGAGTTTTAGTTTCGAGTTTTAGCTTAAAGTCTTATCTTAGAGTTGTAGTTTAGTTTTATTTAAGAGTTTTAGTTTAGAGTTTAGAATTTTAGCTTAGAGTCTTATCTTAGAGTTTTAGTTGGAGCTTATAGTTTAGTTTAGTTTCAGTTAAGAGTTGTAGTTTAGTTTTAGTTAAGATTTTAGTTTAGAGTTTAGAGTTTTAGTTTAGAGTCTTAGCTTAGAGTTTTAGTTAGAGTTATTATTTAGTTTAGTTTTAGTTTAGAGTTATAGTTTAGTTTTAGTTAAGAGTTTTAGTTTAGAGTTTAGAGTATTAGCTTAGAGTCATTTGCTTAGAGTTTTAGTTAGAGTTATATATTAGTTTAGTTTTAGTTGAGAGTTTCAGTGTAGAGTTGTAGTTTAGTTTTAGTTCAGAGTTTTAGTTTAGAGTCAGCTTAGAGTTTTAGTTAGAGTTATAGTTTAGTTTAGTCTTAGTTTAGTTTAGTTTTAGTTAAGAGTTTTAGTTTAGAGTTTAGAGTTTTAGTTTAGAGTCTTAGCTTAGAGTTTTAGCTAGTTTTGAGTTATAGTTTAGTTTTAGTTTAGAGTTATAGTTTACTTTTAGTTTAGAGTTATAGTTTAGTTTTAGTTAAGAGTTTTAGCTTAGAATTTAGAGTATTAGCTTAGAGTAATAGCTTAGAGTTTTAGTTAGAGTTAGAGTTTAGTTTAGTTTTAGTTAAGAGTTTTAGTTTAGAGTTTTAGTTTAGTTTTATTCAAGAGTTTTAGTTTAGAGTCTTAGCTTAGAGTTTTAGTTAGAGTTATAGTTTAGTTTAGTTTTAGTTTAGTTTAGTTTTAGTTAAGAGTTTTAATTTAGAGTTTAGAGTTTTAGTTTAGAGTCTTAGCTTAGAGTTTTAGTTAGAGTTTTAGTTTAGTTTAGTTATAGTTTAGTTTAGAGTTGTAGTTTAGTTTTAGTTAAGAGTTTTAGTTTGGAGTTTAGAGTTTTAGTTTAGTCTTAGCTTAGAATTTTAGTTATAGTTATAGTTTAGTTTAGTTTTAGTTTAGAATTTAGAGTTTTAGCTTACTTGGCTTAGAGTTTTAGTTAGAGTTATGGTTTAGTTTAGTTTTAGTTAGGAGCTTTATTTTAAATCTCTAATTTAGTTTTAGTTAAGAGTTTTAGTTTAGAGTTTTTGTTTAGAGTTTTAGTTAGTTAGAGTTATAGTTTTAGTTTAGTTTTAGTTAATAGTTTTAGTTTAGATATTGGAGTTTTAGTTTCAAGTCTTAGCTTAGAATTTTAGTTAGAGTTATAGTTTAGTATAGTTTTAATTCAGAGTTTTAGTTTAGAGTCTTAGCATAGAGTTTTAGTTTTTAGATCTCTAGTTTAGTTTTAGTGAAGAATTTAAGTTTGCATTTTATAGTTTTAGTTTAGAGTTTTAGTTTAGAGTTTTAGTTAGAGTTATAGTTTAGTTTAGTTTCAGTTAAGAGTTTTAGTTTAGATATTGGAGTTTTAGTTTCGAGTCTTAGCTTAGAGTTTAAGTTAGAGTTATAGTTTAGTTTAGTTTTAATTCAGAGTTTTAGTTTAGAGTTGTTGTTTAGTTTTAGATAAGAGTTTTAGTTTAGAGTTTAGAGTTTTATTTAGAGTTATAGTTTAGTTTAGTTTTAGTTTAGAGTCTAGAGTTTTAATTTAGTGTTAGCTTAGAGTTTTAGTTAGAGTTACAGTTTAGTTTAGTTTTAGTTAAGAGTTTTAGTTTAGACTTATAGTTTAGTTTTAGTTAAGAGTTTTAGTTTAGAGTTGTAGTTTAATTTTAGTTAAGAGTTTTAGTTTAGAGTTTCAGCATAGAGTCTTAGCTTAGAGTTTTAGTTAGAGTTATAGTTTAGTTTAATTTCAGTTAAGGGTTTTAGTTAAGAACTGTAGTTTAGTTTTAGTTAAGAGTTTTAGTTTAGATTTTTAGTTTAGGGTTTTAGCTTAAAGTTTTAGTTAGAGTTATAGTTTAGTTTAGTTTTAGTTAGAGTTGTACTTTAGTTAAAAGTTCTAGTTTGGAGTTTTAGTTAGAGCTATAGTTTACTTTAGTTTTATTTAAGAGTTTTAGTTTAGAGTTATAGTTTAGTTTTTAGTTAAGTGTTTTAGTTTAGGGTTGTTGTTTTGCTTTAGATCAGCGTAATCGCGCTGCCTAAGCAAAGAACCATTTTGGCACAATGTATTATTTATTTTTTGTCCTTTGTTTTCTTCTACCATACCAGGGCTGTCCAGGGATCTTCGTATCGAAGGAGTGGTCGTAGAAACTTTGAAAAGGGTTCACTCGATTAGATATTGGAATGGCTAGTTCCCTTTTTAATAGTCTAAAGTGATTGGATGGCAGCTAACACCCCTTCCACGCCCACCATTTCCCCAAGCACATCCAATCAAAATTTTGAAAAGGCTTTATTGCTCAGCGTAGTTGATCTCCATATAAAAATTATGTTTTTGAGGAGGAAACTCCCCCACAACCCTCAGGGCAAGGGTTTTAAGTTATGCCCTGGGGGCATATAAGAACGATGTTGGCACAATATATTTTTTTTTCTTTAGACTAGAGCACTTCGTATCGCAAAATTGTTGTAGAAACTTCGAAAAAAACTTATTCAATTGGAATTTGGAGTGGTTTGTGACCTTTTTAATAGGCGAAAGTGACTGGAAGGCATAACGCCCCTTCTACTACCACCATTTCCCGAAACACATCCAATCAAAATTTTGAGATAGTCATTTTAATCAGCGTAAATGATTCCTAGATAGAAATTATGTTTTTGAGGAGGACACTCCCCAACAACCCTTGGGGAAAGGGCTGTAAGTTATTCCCTAGGGGCATTTAAGGTTTTTATAGAAAGTGTTGTCGTAGAAACTTCAAAAAAGAGTCATTCGATTGGAAATTCAAGGGGCTAGTGCTCTGTTTAATAGTCGAAAGTAATTCAAGGGCAACTAACCCACCTCTCACGCCAACCTGTCCCCCAAATACATCCAATCAAAATCTTGAGATATCCATTTTGTTCTGCGTATTTGATTACCAGATTAAAAATTACGTTTTTGAGGAGGACACTCTCCCACAGCCCTCAGGGCAAGGGTTGTAAGTTATGTCCTGGGAGCATATTAGGTGTTTATAGAAAGCATTGTCGTCTTCTTCAAAAAGGGCTCATTTGATTGGAAATTGGAGATTCAATGCTGTTGAAAATTATGGAAATTAGGTCTTTGAGGATGACAACCCCCTCTCTACAACCCTCAAGGCAAGGTTTGTAAGTTATGCCCTGCGGGCATATAAGGTTTTTTTTATAGAAAGCGCAGTTGTAGAAACTTCAAAAAGGGCTCATTCGATTGGAAATTGAAATGGCTAGTCCCTGTTTTAATAGTTGAAAGCGATTGGAAGGCAACTAAAGCCCCTACCACGCCCAGCATTTCCCCAAACACATACAATCAAAAATTTGAGATAGCCATTTGGTCCACGCAGTTGAAAGTTTTGGAAATCATGCCTTTGAGCAGGACACTCCCCCCACAGTCTTCAGGGTAAGGATTATAAGTTATGCCCTGGGGGCATATAAGTAGTCCCCTAAGCCGCACCACGCCGACATGACGGCAGCGAATGTGTGATTTAGTATCGGTGGCGGCGCCAAATTTTGTTTGGCGGTGCGCCACCGATTTTAGACCGGTGGCGCGCCATGGCGTGCTGATTTTTCTGATTAAAAATAATAATAAAAATTCCACTTCACCAAGCACGTTCAATCTCGATTTTAGTAAGCATTTTTAAATGGTTGGCTAAAAACATATAAGAGCAATATGACAAAAGAGGAATTTGTTGGGCCGTGTAGAAAGTGTTTATGTTCACCGTCGATCAGACCAAGTAGAATTCTCATCTTTAGCCACTAGACCCAGGGAAACCTATGTTGTGTTTATGTTTAACATCGCATTGTTCCTATAAAATCACGTGTTTAGTCATTTCCTCCTTGTTAATGATTTGGGCTAATGTGTGTATAACTTTCAAAGTTCGAAGTTCAAACATCTCCTGTTGATCAAATAGATACGAAAAGGAAGTGAAAAAAACAAAAACAAATAACAACACAGAAAAAACACTGTATACAAGTCAGATACCATGGCTTAACAACACCAACAATTTTAAATCAGCGGTTACATCACTTCAGTTACAAGTGATGTAACAAAAGCGAGTTTGTTCACTCTGCCTTGATCCCTTGATCTTTTTGCAGTCACTATCAGTCTTGTCGTGCTAAAAAGCAGTTTAGCTGGGGCACTTGTGGCCGGAACAGCCAGAACTTGACGAGCGTAAACTGCCACTCGCTGGATCTGATGCTAGCATTGGACCTTGGGGTCCCGAAGAATGCCGGAAATGGGCTTCTTCTTTGTATCTGCTGAAATAAGTTGTTTTTATAAGGGAGAACAAACCTGCACCTTTACCATAGAGCTCCTGCGCCCTACACTACAAGAGGAACAAAACTGCACCTTTACCTTCTTTTCTTATCAACACGGAATAACCCTCCAAGATTCTTTTCTGAAACAAGTGGTCAAGTTATAACGTTTCAAGTCAAAGTTTAAGGCTACTTCAACTTCAGTGTGCTCTTCTAACTGTGCAAAAAAAAATGTAATTCATTTCTATAGATATATTTCTATACTAAGCTCCAGATAATCTACCAAGCGGGAAACTACCACAAATCAGTATCGATGAATAAATGAAACCCAAAACGAACAGAAATTACAATAAATAGCTGAGTCAAACTCAAAACGAGTAGAAATTAACATAAGTTGGGCTCGAAACCCCTATGCCTTACCAAGGCCAAAACATAATTTTCACTTTACTGAAAAGACATAAATATTTTTACTTTTATAACTTTAATAAATCAAATAATATTAACATTTTGACTACTAAATATCAGTATATGTATATTAATCTGACAACGCATATTCATTTTTAGTTTTTTCAGTAAAGTGCAAATTATGTTCAGGCCTTGGGAAGGCATAGGGGTTTTGAGGCCAACTTATGTTAATTTCTGCTTGTTTTGAGTTTGACACGGTTATTTATTGTAATTTCTATTCGTTTTGGGTTTCATTTATTTATCGATGCTGATTTGTGGTAGTTTCACGCTTAGTAGATTATTTGATTTTAATCTTGCTCAATTTTGTTAAATGGAGTTCTTTAATTTTCTTTGAAAAACATTTTTTTGTGGAATTACTTTTTTTAATTAATTTCTGTTCGTTTTATATTGACATAGTCTTTTCAGGGAAAAGAAAATAATGCTTTAAATCTTTTCGTTTTTTTAAGAATTTATAGTTTGGCCTGCTGTTTGTATACTGGAAAAAAATTTCAGAAAAATTTAACAACATAGACCCTTTTAAAAATCTGGACACAAATAGTAGTGTTTAATTTATGTTCATACCTCCTCTAGTTCACCTGAAATGGAAAACTTGATAACATTCACAAAAAAATTTCTTTACTTTCTTTGATAGCTTGGATACACTTACGCTACTTAGATTTGGTCAAATTTTAAGAGCAGAAGAAGCCCCGAAAGATTGAACATAATACCCTCATGCGTTCTTGGGATACTACTGAGATGCCTTATTGGGAATTAGCATTAACACAGTGCATTTTGATTTAATCTTAAGCCAACATTTAGTTTTTAAACATAAAGGTAAATGGGAGGGTGGGCATGGGAGTGGGATTAGTTTTCCTCCAATCACTTTCGACTATTAAAAAGGACATCAGCCCTTTCTATTTTCAATCGAATGAGCCCTTTCCAAAGTTCCTACGACAACTCCTTCGATACAAAGTGCCCTGATCTAAACAACAACAACAACAAAAAATATAATACATTATACCCACATTGATGTTTACTATAAAAATGTAAAGCCTTCCAGCTACTTTCGATTATTAAAAAGGGCACTAGGATTTCCGATTTCCAATCGAATGATCCCTTTTTGAGTTTCTACGACAACACTTTCTATAAAAACCGTATATACCCCCACGGTATAAGTTACAACCCTTACCCTAAGGGCTGTGAGGGTGGTTGTCATCGTCTAAGACCTAATTTCTAGAACTTTCAACTACGTTAAACAAAATGCCTATCTCAAAATTTTGATTGGATGTGTTTTGGGAAATGGTGGGTGCAGAAGGGGTGTTAGTTGCCTTCCAATCATTTTCGACATTTAAAAAGGGCACAAGCCACTCCAATCTCTAAATAAATGAGCCCTTTTCGAAGTTTCTACGACAACTTCTTCGATATGAAGTGCTCTGGTCTAAAGGAAAAATAATAAATAATAAATTGTGCCAACATCGTTCTTATATACCCCCAGGGCATAACTACAAAACCCTTGCCCTAAGGGTTTCGGGGGAGTAACCTCCTCAAAAAATATATTTTCTCTCTGGAAATCAGTTACTCTGAACAAAATGGCTATCTTAAAATTTTGATTGGATGTGTTTGGGGAAATGGTGGGTGTGGAAGGGGTGTTAGCTGCCTTCCAATCACTTTCGAATATTAAAAAGGGCACTAACTATTCCAATTTCCAACCGAATGAGCCCTTTTCGAAGTTTCTACAACATCTCCGTCGACACGAATTGCCCTGGTATGAAAAAAAAAATAAATAAATAATACATTGTGCCAACATTGTTCTTTACTTAGGCAGCTCGATTGCGCTGCCTATGATAACATCCTGAATTGCCTAATGCTCTTTAAATAAAAATGAACAGAATTTTAAAGTGGAAGGTAGAGTTTTTGTTTCAAGAAAAATTTCTTCTTCTCCTTCCTACGAATCGATAGACATGGCGAGCCCAAGATGATAGTATTTATCTTTAAGAAACAGATTAGCCGGGATGACGGTTGAAGCCCGGAGGTCGTTATCGATAACCAAAAAAGAGCGAAAAAAACGGCGGCGTATTAGTGACGCTGTCGCCGATAGAATCAGTGGTGGCGTCAGCGCGCTGATGCAAGCTCGGCGTCGCGCCACCGTTTTTTTCGGCGACGTGCCGCCGACTTTTCGGCGCGGCTTCAGGGCCTGCATATAAGGTTTTTATTGAAATTTTTGTCATAGAAACAACATAGAAACTTTTGTCAATACGAATATACCAATAAGAATAATATAAATTTATTTTAATAGTTTCTGCAAGAAATCAACAATTACATTATTCTTATTTTTGACGATAGCAAAAAGCTATAATACTTAGCATAGGTTCGATTGTTTCAGAAAAAGTTGTTGTAGCTCTTTCTTCAGTTCTGGTAACATTCTATTTCTCGGGACTAATTTCTCTACAGTTACCAAATCGTCTTTAGCTTCCAAAAGCTTGCCAAGTTTCATCTTTGTAATCGCACGTCTCTGATATGACTTCACATGATTTGGATTCAGGCTGATGGCTGTATTAGAATCTTTCTCTGCTTCTTCGAACCTTTTTAAATTCATAAGGACCCATGCCCTGTTGGCATGATAAATTGCTTCAGACCTATCCAAATTGATTGCTTTTGTATAACAATCATAAGCAGCACCATATTCACGCTTATCAAAATGTCTATTGCCCTGTTCCTTCCATTCAAAAGCAGCTTTCTTATGATTATATTCTATGGAATTTTCAATCGTGGCACTTTCAGCGCTTGCTGTTTCTTTGTTTGGCACAGTCTTTGGGTCTAAAATAACTTCTTTGTTTGAGGTAGCAACTACCTTTTCTTCTTTTTTGATATCACGTTTTTCTTCCCTATTAACGATAGCAGGCAGTTTCATCGGCCGAACCTCGGATTCATCCCTGGTTTTGCCCAATGCTTCTTCTACTTCTTTTAGTAATTTCGAAGAAGTTTTGTTTTCTGGTTCTATATCTAAAGACTCAGGGGACTTTTTCAGTGTGCGTGCATCCTTTTCTTCATCTCTTGAATTCTTCGAACT
>NC_142806.1:41842545-41870102 GCF_049724085.1 Artemia sp. Qi Xiang Cuo
ATCCTCTTGTTTAAAATTCGCAATTGAAGTGAAACAAAAAAGTAACGAAATTCACCTACTATTCTCTTTTTTTCTTGTTCGTTTTTTTTTTCTGTAAAGGCAAATTCGGGATTTTAATGGAAGGAGGAGGATATGTGGCCTTTTTAAAATTGACTAGCATCTGTGTCTTTATTTATTTTTAATTTCATTAGCACCCGTTTTTTTCCTAATGGTTAAGGAGACTACCGCAAGGAGGGGGAAGGATAACTGTCTCCGCTTGAAAATTTGAAATATACAACATGTTCAAAAAATCATCACAAAGGTATAGTTTTATGACACTTTTCTAGGCAAAAACCTTTCTGAATCATTTCACTAATAAAAACGTCTACAGAATTGCATCCCTCTTCCCCCAGCAAAAATTCATGAAATTCTTTGTGGGGGGAGGTGCTATAAAATATTGGTTTTTAAATGAGCTCACAATTCTTGCCTTTGAAGAGCAAACATCTATTGACAATTTTGCGCAACAACTTTTCCTTAGTATACATTCTAAAAGAAGAAAGGGGTGTTTTTATTGTTCCAAATACAGCTTCTGAAGCTACTCCAATTGACAAGAAAAAGTACTTAAAATTTTCTTTATTTTAAAGATGAATAAAACAATTTATCACAGCATAGAACTGCATTTATGCTTGAAACAGTCGTAGCAAAGATTCCAAGCGCTAGAATGAGGTAGAATAAAAAAGGAAGCAATTATCACGCAGAAAACAACGGTAAAAATTTACAAATCAAATTATGAACGCAAATTATCAAATATAGTTAAAGCTTTCAATTAACGTCACTGGAACGCTATTCACAACAACTTTGGTCAATTTAAAGCGTCTTTTGAGGTCGAATCATCGTCTGATTCGTCATAGCTTTTGAATAGAGAAAGCTCGCCTAAAGCGGCCCGTTTTTGCTGGACAACACATTTTCTCATGTGTTTTTCCGATGTTGAAGGCCCTGAAAATGGCATGTCACAAAATCTACACTTTAAAACGTCTTTACCGCTTCTTCCGTGGGTTTTCATATGTCAGGTCAACCCACCACTTTGTGCACAAGCGTAAGAGCACATCACACATTTATACGATTTCTCACCCGTGTGCGATCTTCGATGAGCTGTTAAATTGGAGCAGTTTTTGAAAATCTTACCACAGTATTCGCACGTATCATTCCTACGGGATTCACGTTTCACAGCATTATGCAATGTTGCAGAAGAGTTACTATTCAAAAGTCCTAAGCTAATATTTTTATAATCTGTCTTGTTGCGATCAATAAAGTCCATTCCCAAGGGAAACCTTGACATAGTATTGCAAAAATCCTTTGGTTGTGATCGTTGTAGCCAAGCAGTTTGGCTAAAATAATTTAGTTCTTCGGTTTTTGGTTTTTTCATAGCTGGATATGAATTTGCTTCTAAACCCCTTAGGAGTTCAGCGTTAAGATTTAAATGAGGGAACACTGGGAAAGAGGAAAAGTGCTTACGCTCTTGCTCTTTGGAGAAGTCTTTTCTGTCTGGCTGATTTACCTGTTTTAAAAAATCAGTATAGTGTTTGAAGCCAGGGATTCCGAAGCGATCCATTAGCTCGGTAATCGAGTTTGAAGCTGGTTCAGGTCTGCTGTCAGGGGTCGATGGAGAAGAAGGGTTTTTTACACTAAGATCTTCAGCTCTTTCATTTCGATCTTCTAGGTTATGTTCATCAACTGAATTTGAATCCACGTCAATCCGACATTCCTCTTCTTTTGCCAAATCATTTGCTTCTTTTTAGTTTCAAACCTCTCATTGTTAGATGATGAACTGCTTAGTGGTGTTCTTACACTTTCAATTACAGCTTCATTTATAGGGGTAGTTTTCGTCATAGCTAGATTTAAGTCAAAGGGAGGAGGGTTTTCTGAAAGTGCACGAATATTTTGGGGATTTAAAGTAGTTGAAAAGTTTCTGTCAAAAGGAAATTGCAGGAAATTGAAAGGATTAGAGTGACCAATCGATAGAGGAGCTGAATGGCCCCATATAACCGAAGGAAGGACATTTGGGAAGGTACTTGTGGAATACTCCTTACAGAAGTTTGATTTGCATCTGAACCAACTGAAACTTGAGGTGTAAAGGCTCCAGATATGCTGCCTTGGCCATCTTCTTTCTTTATTACATGTCCAGAAGTTTTATCTTCTGTGTCTTCTATATACAGACAATTGCCATGATCCTTTTCAATGTGCTGGACAAGTCTGTGTGCAGAGGGTAGGTGCTTTTTACAAGTGGAACAGGTGTAGGTTGGCAAGCCTAGAAACGGACACTTTGTTACACAGCTGAAGTTTATTTATCCTATAATATACAGCTTCACTTAACAGAAAACTTTACAACCGGACGTATTGATTTGACAATAGATACAATACTGTTTCGTTAGGCATGCGTATTGGTTTGATTCTTTTTATATAATTCAGAACCAACTGTTATGCGTGTTAGTGTGTATAAGACATTTTTTCAGGGAAGCACGAAGACCTATAGCAACCAATGTTTTACAAGAATATCTGTAACTTATTAGCATAGTGTATGTAAATATATAAGAACGAAAAGCTGTAGAAAAATGTTCACAAACATTTTATTCTGTTGTGAGTAAAGTTTAAATATAAACAGTTTTCAAATATAAATAGTTTTTAATAAGGAATGCTTATTAATTTATAGTGAACCAAGGGCATATCCAAAATCTTGGTTTAGGAGGGAGGGTATATTTGTCAGGGAGAGGGGGGGGTAGTTTAAAAAAATTTAAAAAACGTATCAAAGTTATTTTATATGCTTTTTTGTTACATTTTTACGAGTCGGAGAAAATTTCGGAGAAAGGGGTTCAAACCCAGCAACCCACCCCTCCCCCTGGATACGGCCTTATAGTAAACCTTCTATGAAATATAGGCCTACACTAGATGAAGAAATGTACACATGTTTGGTTTATTATCTTTGCCCACTTCCTGACATGTATTTTGACTAGAATGGATTTGACTATTTCCTGCTCTCGATTTACCGTTATCCTCTTTAAGACGATCTTCATATCTTAAACTAGCTTGTGATGTCACATATCTTTTCACCTGGGTCCTTTTCATCACTTAGCTAGGAATTGATTGATCCCTGGCCTACTGACACAGCTGTTGCATCTTTCAAAGTCAAGGGTCATCCCGTCTACAGATGGCCGTAAACATCCCTCGGTGGGGTAAAGGAATCTTCCCAGACGGCCAAGGGTCATGATTGAGGTTGTTTTCTTCCCCGTGTGACACCCCTCTGTTCACAGAGACCTTGTCATATAACATATATATGACAGATGAGACTAGACCAGCTAGTTGGCTATAATAGGGCTTTGATCGGGTTGCGTGTTTGGCATTCTATTTTGTCATGTTTTTCCTTGGTGGTAGCTATCCTCCATGACTAAGCACTTTATAAATTTAAGCAACTTTAAATTGTACTACCAATTATTGAATGAAAACATTCTCGGATATGAATGGATATTTTTCTATCCTACCTGAATATTTTCCACATAGGATAGAGGACCTAAGTTTCGAACTAGATTAAATCACAATACAGTTTATGAAAATGCGCCTTTATCGGTGCTTCGAAGAGTTGTTTTAGTTCTTTATCTAAGAATAACTTACTTCTTGCGTGTAGCTTTCGTCAATATTCCTTTTATTTGAATGCATCATTATATTTCAAATGCCAATTCTGAACTGAGAAATAACGAATTGTCAGTTTTTATATCCGTGTTCAAGGTTAAACATAAGTCAACCACACCTAACAAATTAAATTACAGAAAGAATTTCACAATTTCAAACAAAGGAAACGAATCACTACCATGAAAAACACGCACGACTTTTAACAGAAATATCACGCACTTTGAACAGAGATCAGAACGAATTTCAAACAGTTCGTGGTAACGAACTGTAAGTAAGGAGCGACCCGGCTCAATGGTAATCGAAACTCTAGAAAACGGGTTTTAGATATCAATAGATATATCAAAAGAATCAGATTTCAATGCTGATTTCAAATATATATTTTTCATCAAGCTTAGTCCTACCCATCAAAATTTAAGCGCCTGAGAAAATTTGGCTCATTTTCGAAAAAGGGGGAAAACACTCCTTAAAAGTTATAGAAACTTAATCAGAACTCACACAATAAGATTCAGCGTACTCGAGAACCCAGCGGTTATGTTTTCAAGATCCTATATGAAAGAATTTGGATTTTTCCATTTTTTTGCCGGAAGAAGTATAATGGATGGATTTTTATTTGTTTGTTTTTTTTTTTTTTTTTTTTTTTTCTCCAGGGGTTATAGTAACGACCCATGGGTCCTAGAAAAAAGTTAAAGGACGAAGTGGAAACGAAAATAAAATTTCAATTGACCATTTTAATTTAACAAAAAAAAATGAGGGCAACAATGCCCCCACCCACGCTCATTTTTTTCCCAAAGTCTCCCGATCAAAATTTTGAGATAGCCATTTTATTCAGCATGGTCGAAAATATGATAAAAATGTCTTTTAGGATAACTTGATCCCCCAAAGTCCCCAGGGGGAGGGCTGAAAGTTATGAACTTTACTCAATGTTAACATATAGTATTGGTTATTGGGAAGTATACAGACTTTTTCAGAGGAGATTTTTTCTGGTAGGTGGGGGACGGAGAGGGTCGGGGGCTATATGGAAGGATCTTTCCATGAAGGAAGTTTTCATGGGGGAAGGGAAACTGCCATGAAGGGGGCGCTGGACTTGCCAGCATTATTTATTGGTTATTGGGAAGTATACAACCATTTTCAGGAAGGATTTTTTCTGGAGGGGGGGCTAGAGGAGGGGGTTACTCTGGAGAATATTTCCGTGGAGGATGTTTCTTTGGGGTAAGGGACATTTCTATGAAGGGGGTGCCGGATTTCCAAGCATTATTTAAGAAACGATCAGAAATTAAATAAAAAAAACAAGTTTTTTCAACTGAAATGTAAGAAGGAATATTAGAACTTAAAACGAACAGAAATTATAACGTATGTGAGGGGGTTCTCCCCCAAGTCAATACCTCGCTCTTTACGCTACAGTTTTTTTTAGTGCTTTCAAAAGAGCTATCTATTCTAATTAAACGGCCTTTGTGATTCAGGGGTTTGTGAATCAAAATTTTTTTTAACTTTTAACGTAAAGAGCGTGGTATTGACTAAGGGGAGAACCCCTTCATATAAGTAATAACATATACGTAATAAAAAAAATAATAAAAAAACAAGCGATACGGCTCAATAGTAATCGAAACTTTTAAAAACGAAATTTTGATGTCAATAAATGTATCAAAAGAATGTGTTTTTAATGCTGATCCTAAATATATAAATTTTATTAAGTTTAGTATTACTCATCAAAGGCTAAGAGCCTGAGAAAATGTACCCGATTTTTTAAAGAGGGGGGAAACATCCCCTACAAGTGAAAGAATTTTAATGAAAATTACACCGTCAGATTCAGCGTATCAGAAAACCCTATTACATAGGTTTAAAGCTCATATCTGCAAAAATCTGCAACTTTGTATATTTTGCCAGAAGAAAAATATACTAATATATAAGTTATTTAATTAATTTAATTTTTAAATAAATCAATTTATAAAAATAAAATTAAAATTTTTATTAAAATAAAATATGAATTAAATAAAAAAATTTAATAAATTAACTAAAAAAAAAACAAGTTCTTTTAACTGAAAGTAAGGAGCAGCAATAAAACTTAAAACGAACAGAAATTATTCCGTATATGAAAGGGGCTGTCCCCTCCTCAACGCCTCGCTCTTTACGCTAAAGTTTGACTCTGTCTCACAACTTTATTTTTTTAAAACAATAAAAAAACTTTAGTGTAAAGAGTGAGGCGTTGAGGAGGGACAGCCCCTTTCATATACAGAATAATTTCTGTTCGTTTTAAGTTTTAATGTCGCTCCTTACTTTCAGTTTAAAAAACTTGTTTTTTTTTATTTAATTTCATGGTAGTTGAACCCGATCATTTCACTGTCTGCTTGTATGATGGGAGACACTCTGTTACCTTATATTATAGCTTCATTGGCTACCTGTCTGCTTGTAAGCATTGTAGCTATATGGGGGGACACCCCGCTACCTTATATTATAGCTATATGGGGAGACACCCCGCTACTTATTGTTATAGATATATGGGGAGACACCCCGCTACCTTATATTATAGCTATATTGAGAGACACTCCGCTAACATATATTATAGCTTCATTGTCTACCTGTCTGCTTGTAAGCATTGTAGCTATATGGGGGGACACCCCCCTATCTTATATAATAGCTATAAGGGGAGACACCCCGATACTTATCGTTTTAGCTATATGGGGAGACATCCCGCTACCTTATATTATATCTATATGGGGAGACACCCCGCTACCATATATTGTAGCTATACTACTCCCTTAACCAATTCAAGGGTTAGCCTTTTATTGTCACTTGTGTTTAGAAAGTTAAATAAATAAAGATTAGTTAAAATGTATGATCGCTATGTTAAAAAACAGGGATAAGTGAAAATAGAATAGAATTAAAAATCCACTGCAAAATTCAAAACGACCCAAACTCATTTTATTGAAGTGAATCATTTTGAAACGGAGCGGAAGATCAAGTTTCCTTCCAAAAGTATTTGTTGTTGGTACGCTACCTGAAAAAAATTATAAAAATCATTATTTATAAAATAAAAATTAATTCAGTCACGATGGTGACACTTTGCAAAGAATGTCGTTCAAAAGGAAAGAGCAAAATGAAAAGAACTGAAAGGCCAAGTAGCTTTTGGCTGTTTTTTTTACAAGCTTATTTTGAATGATGTATTTAAAATACCTGGCATTCTATAAAAAATGATTTATGGTTTTCTGTAAAAAGTGGGAAAGAGATGGTGGAATGAGTGGAAAAGTAAAACGAGAATACTTAACAGTTCAAAGATTAAAAGATGATAATAACGTTTGTACTATTATCTATTTTTTTTAAACAGGGGTTAACCCTGAAGTTTGATTTTGGCGCGGGGAAGGGCTTAAGACCCAAGATGTCGTTCATTGGAAACTTATTTGCTTAATTTACTAAGTTTATATGTTAAAAAAAAACATGACGAGTAAAATTGTCGAGTAAAACAAATATGTCGAACAAAAGATAAAAAAAATTGTAAACACCGAAACAATTCCGCAAATTAACCCTCTAAAATAGTAAATTTGCCATCTAAGTGCTTTTATCCCACAAGTTACAAAAATTATCACCAAGAGCAAAATAGGCCTACTCAGTTGTTTTGTTGCATGTTCGGGATAGGAATGAGCAGTAATAGTGTATAAGGTTTCATCCGTGCTTGCGTAATATGTCTTACCTCTACCATGCACCTATTGATCCCAACCCTATGCCTGAGGCATGGATATACAGTGCAGTCAAACCGGTACATTGACTTACCAAGTTCAAGTTCTTCAAGTTCTTTATTAATCAATAAAAAAAAATTTTTTGACAAAACTATCAAATTAATTACCCACAGTGAGAATAACTTGTGTGTGGGTTTATATACACTCAACAAAAAATAACTAATACTATCTCCAGATACCGTAATAAAAACATTGCTCTTCAACTCTCCGTACGGTAACAACAAACAAAGTCGGCAAAAAATCAAAGTAACCAAATAAATAAAATGAAATGAGGAGCATCAACCCCAAAAAACAAATCAAATTTATAATTACTAATTAAATGATTCATTAATCCAATTTTATTATTAACCAACGAATTATTCAAATCTATAAAACTATGAAATTTATTCCAATTATATATAATACTATGCCTTGGTGAAAAAAGGGACCTTTCATATTTTATTCAAGCCTGATGGACAACAGAACTGCCACGGGTCCAATATGTATGCAAAACCTGATTATCATCCTGAAGAAAATTATTATGCAAATAAAAATACTCAGGCAAAAGACCTTGAATGTGTTTAATCATATAAAGAACAGAATGGAAAGAAGAGAAGAGTCCAGTGGAAGGATATTTAAAATTTGATACATGCTTTTTGTTGACGATTTACCAGGGTAAGAAAACGGGCTAGGCAGGAAATTTTTCAATAGACGCAGAGCTTTATTTTGTTGCCTCTGAAGAGGAAGAATATGAGTTTTAAAAGTATTCAAAAAAATAATGGGAAAGTAATTTATATATGAATGCACTAGAGAATGATAAAGAGATTTCAGGGCAAAAAACGGCAGAATAAATTTCAGATGATTCATCATTCTAATATTTCTTGACAGTTTCATTCGAAGATAAATTGCATGTCTTTTAAATGATAAACATGAATTCAGTATTATCCCGAGATATTTAATATCATCAACTCTTTCAATTTCAATGGGTAGGCCTTGAGTATTAATCATCATGATTTCTAGTGCTGTTTTCCCAGTATAAGTGAAGATTATGAGTTTTCTCTTAGAAGAATTAATATTAAATTTATTTATCAAAAACTAAAAGAGAATCCTCTAAAGTGCTGAGTCCATCCTAAGCTTTAAATACCTAGAGCCAGGGTTACTGACATTCAATGTCGTGTCATCGGAGAATAACTTGTTAAGGCCAATATAAGTGATGCTCTTACTCATATCATTAACATAGATAAGAAATAGGAGTGGACCCAAAATAGAGCCTTGTGGGACTCCGACTGACTGAGATTGAGATACTGATGAGGAAGAAGTATCACCTCCGTCTACATACTGATTTGGGTTTTTTAGGTAAGACATTACTAAGTCATTAACTGGGCCTCTTATGCCACAGTTATCAAGTTTAGTATGCAATATCTTATTGGAAATCGTATCAAATGCCATTTTAATGTCAATAAAAATTGTAGCAGGAATATCACCTTTGTCTAGGGTGTCATGAACAAACTGAATCATTGCCATAATAGCATGCTCAGTAGAGTGAGACTTCGGAACCCAAATTGCATCGGACTAAAAAATTCAGATCTCATTAGAAAGCTGACTATACGGTTATATAGGCACTTTTCAAGCAACTTCCCAAAAGTAGACAGGATCGAAATCGGCCGATAGTTTGTTTGGGTTCTTCGGGTCTCCTCCTTTATACAAAGAGATAATTCTTGCAGACTTGAAACAAGAAGGAAATCTTCCAGTTTTAAAACAGAGGTTGAACACATGGGAAAGCGGGTTTACAATATTTTGTGCTATACACTTAATAAGATTAGTCGACGACCCATCGATCCCTTCCGAAGATCCATTCTTTAAAAGGTTTGTTGTAAGTAAAAGTTCATCAGGGGTTACAGGAGTAAGAAAAATGGAGCAATTGAGAGACGGGGGTAGATATGATTGAAAGTCCTTTCCAGGTTCATTATCCAGAGGACAGGCCAAGTTGGTTCCAGCAGTTGACTCCGTTTCCTCGCCAATATTTTCAAAGTGTATATTTAAAGTATTGATAACTTTCCCTTTCCCTGTAGCAAGTTTAGTTCCATCTTCAGCTCTTAATTCCTCAGGAAGATCATGGGTCTTATGTTTTCCTAAGCACTTATTAATTATTTCCCATGTTTTCTTGGGGGACCCTTCAGCTTCAACAAAGGCTTCGGCGAAGTAATGGCTTTTTGCTGATCTTAAAACTTTTGTTAAACAATTTTGTATCTGCAAAATTTAGCTAATTTAACTTCAGATGGATGCATTAAGTATGCCTTATATAATAGATTCTTATTTTTTATCGATACCAGCAATCCAGGAGATATCCAAGGCTTAATCGGCTTTATACTATTTCTTCTTGATATTTGACGGAGAGGGAAAGCATTATTGAAACAACGTTTAAACTGATTCACAAAACATTCAGCAGCAAAATCAGGGTCCGAAGATTCTAAACAAGAAGAAAAGTCACTTGAAGAAAGCAATACTTTAAGTTTACTTAAGGAGTTTCTATTAGTCATCCTCATTTTTTTTTTTAGTAGGCCTATTAAACTCTGTAATCAAGTGAAAGTCGGTCACAAGCATCAAATGGTCTGAAAAATCTTCAATAACCACATCACTAGACTTAAGTTCCAGATTCGTAAACAAATTATCAATAAGGGAAGCAGAATCTTTCGCTAATTCTTGTTGGGACGCCATAAGCTGGTAAGAGACCACTGGATAAGCAAACTGATAACAAGTCAGCTCCGTCAGAAGATATTCCGTGGAAATTACCAATTGAATTATTAGATTTATATAAATCAATATTAAAGTCACCCATAAAAACCATTTTTTGATACTTTTTCAAGGCAATAAGCACAAGATCATCAAGAAGTTCCATGAATTTTGAAGCAGGAGAACTTGGAGGCCGGTAAAAAACACAAAACAAAATTTTCATACCATTTACATCAATTTTAACTGCCAAAAATTCAAACGCCATTTCAAGATATAGGTGATCAAATTCACTCACCAGATCTGACTGAATTGTTGATTTAATGAAAAAACCTAACCCTCCCTGTTTTTTATCAATCAAATTCTTATGAAAAAAAGCATAATCCTGTTTATTAATAAATGTTTTTGGCGAATCATTTTGAAATGTTTCACAAGAGGCAAACACATCTATATTATGATGAGAAATAAACAGGGATATTTGATCAAAAATATTTAGTAACCCCCGACAGTTCAAAAATGCCATTCTAAAATTAGAGCCTTTATTTAAAACATGGGTGGGGAGTAGATATTTATTTTTTGGGATAGAATGAACCATCACATCAAAAACATCGTCATCATTGCATAAATTCTCAAATATTTTACCTAAATCAAGGGGGTGCTCCTCAAAATTACTAATTATATTATCAATTATCTCGATGATGGGTATATTTATTGAAAAAAAGTGACTTACAGGAAATACTGAGATTCAAAGTATACATAATTGTTAAGAGAACTTAATCTGAAATATCCAAACATAAACAAAAAACTATAAATTTATAGAATGAAAACCTTACATAAGACAAATCAATAATAGTGTATCAAAACGGAAAGAAATTAAATATAACAGTTTTTATGACAACAAAAAAACAAAGTAATAAAAAACCACATAATACTCATTATGATACTTTTGCGAACCGGCCTCCGAAAATAAGATAATCATAATCCTCAAACGATCATAAATTATCAAATAACTTTACAACCAGACCACAAAACACAAAATAACAAAATACTCCACAAAATCATATAAATCAACACTCAGATTACTACTATCCAATTCAGTTATTGATCAGCTCTCTCCCATATCACCGAACCATTTTTTTTTTATCTCAAGCCATCCGTGGGTTCCTTTATTTTTAACCCGAGAAGCAATAATCATTCCAGACTCCTTCATCCCTTTTGCTTTAGTGAGGAAGCCTGTGCGTAAAGTGTTAAGTGCTGGAGGAAGGTCCGTGCAAATTCTTATTCCAGAGCCCTTAAGCTTGGATACGTTTTTCATAACTAAATACGCTTCATCTTCATTCCTGAGCCTAATTAGCACTGGATTAACTGCCGGTTTACGTGTCTGACTTTGATTACGGCGTCTATTCGTTATATTAACAGTTTTTCCACCTAAGAGGTAACATTTGTTAATTGACAAAGATGACTCAATTTTTAAGGTATTCTTAAGTAGATCTTTCACGTGAGCTTCAAGGGATTGATTCGGATTAATATCTGTAGGTAAGCCGTGTATGATCAAGTTCGAACTCCTTTCTTTTACTTCAATTAGTAGCATTTGACGCTCGAGCAACGAGTTCAAGGACTGTGATTTAATGGTTTCACCAGTGATTGCGTAATATGTCTTACATCTCGCCTGAGGCATGAATATACAGTGCAGTCTAACCGGTACATTGACTTACCAAGGACAGTGATATAAAGGTTTCACCAGTGCTTGCGTAATATCCAGGTTTCACGATAGATGGTATAATGCGAGCCGGTTTTCAATTGCACATGGAATTACACAAAAATATACAGTGCAGTTTAATCAGTACATTGACTTACCAAGGACAGTGACATATTACTACGAACGATACATGACTTACCAGACGGGTTTCTGAGGCAAAACCTATTTTTTGGACAATTGCCTTAACTCGAGAGTAGTTTCTTAGGAATGTGTCGCTGCTAATTGAAAAATGGGATGCTACACTCAGAATTGTTTGATTGACATATGCTGTTAAAACATTTTGCGTAAAAGCTAACTATTTGTAAACAGGGTAAGGGATTCGGGAATTGGACTTTATGAACGATCTTATTTGAATAATAGGGAAAAAAACCGAGCTAGATAACATTTGTGAATTGCATCATATGAAGGTGGAGAAAAAGGGTTAAACCGATTAGCAGTTAAGGTAACCCCAAAGGGCTTGTTAACTCAGGCAATTCGTTATAAATTTGAGACAACATGAATCTAGGAAAATGGTTAACGATGATTGAATGACATTGTGAGTTGACCTAGCTTTACCTCCCCGATGTGTTCTGTATAATACACAAGTGGTGTTTGAACAGTTTTGTCAATTTAAAATAGGGTCTAACGTTATAGTATACTAAAAAGTTGATACTAAGAGAGATGTAGATTGCAAGAAAAGAATTTTAATAATGAAATTCCGAACAAACCTTAGAAATCCTTGCAAATCAAATAGTGAGGTGTATATGAGTACGAACCGTCAAGGATCATAAGCACCAACTACCCTAACCACCAGAAACCTCAACCCCAAAAGGTTCTCTATCCCCAATCGCGAAGGGGCCCCCCTCCCCTCCAACTTTTTGCCCCCCTTCCAATTTTTTTATAGTTTTTTATTATTATTTTTTTAACTTTTTTTTATTTTTTGTTAACATGATATATTTTTTCAACTTTTTTTACATCTCTTGGAATGACATGTAACATACTTAAAAATAAAAAAAATAACATTTAATATTTTCCAAACTCAAAAGGAGAATGATATAGAAATGCTAGTCGCAACTTTTACTATTAGAAAAATATTCTTTGTAGTAGCACTTTTTTTATCGGACTAAATTTTTTTTTGACTTCGAAATTATTCAACTTTTTTCACTTATCTTAAAATAACATGAAATATGCTTATAGGTTTAACAATTGTACTCTATGCTTGCTAAGAGACACGATGCAGCTTTCCCAATGGTACTTAATGTCCGGTTATCGATACTACCTAGTTTATTAGATGTATTAAATCAGTATTTTTACACAGTGGAACAATAAACACAACTCAAATCTCTAAGAAGTGAAGATGAAGCATTTTAAGAAAGTGTGTTCACATGATAGTGTTATTGTAGCATTGAATGCTGACAAAAAGAAGTATTTAAACTATGAAATAAGTACAAGTGGTAGCACCATCGGAAACGTATGCGTGCATTGTCATGACAGTAAGGAATTAAATTTCTTTGGAGTACCAAAAAAATTCAACTCTTATGATGGTGGATATTTGAGATTGAGATCTCCGGAGATGATTGCACTCAAAGAGAATGCCAACATAAAAATAATAGTCGATGAAGAGGGGCATCTTCTTGCTAGTGCTTGTGGTAACATGTTACCCAGTGTTAAACCGTATCGTCAGCTTTTGGGTATTAGCATTCAAATGAAAGCAAAGACGAAAAGAAAGGCCTATTCTTCTACTAATATCATAAACCCTATCTTGTCTACGTGCCAGAACTGTTACCTGTGTAAAATAGTGTGATAATAGACAGTGAAATTGCCAGAAAAATAAAAAGGGCATTAGCAGAAAATGTCACTAAGGAATATAAAGATGAACGATGGAAAACAAAGTAGCAGCAAACGTTACTGCCATTGATTAAACAGTCAATGAGCCAAATTATACCAAAGACGAAAAACATATTAACCCTGTCGATGACACACCTGTAAAAATTGTGTATGACTCAAAATTGAATAATGATTATTCTACTGATTACGAACTAAGAGAAGACAATAGCTATAGTATCAAGAGAGAACACGATGAACCACTTTATGAAACAGATTAAAAATGTCGGAAGATGATCATTGATATTAATAATGTATAATAATGTATCTACTATATATTTATATTAATATCATATATGTCATTAATTCATTAAAAATATGTTATCTATTACTTTGTTATATTCCCATTATTTCTAGGGTAAGCTAAAACAGACATTGAGAGAAACAAACACCTGGCCAAACACAAAAGCAAAAAGAGTGAGAGACACAAAAACACATAAATATATAGATTCTGACGACAAAGACAGGCATTGAGATAGGCAAACACCCGCCCAGACACATAAGCAGAAGAAGTGAGAAAGACAAAAAAATCATATAAATGTAAGGATTCTTACATACAAACCAACAAAGACAGGCATGGAGATAGGCAAACACCCACCAAGACACATAAGCAGAGGAAGTGAGAGAGACAAAAATACATATAAATATATGGATTCTGACATACAAACCAACAACGAAAGGCATTGAGACAGGCAAACATCTGCCCAGACACATAAGCGGAGGAAGTGAGAGCGACAAAAACACATATAAATGTAAGGATTCTGACATACAAACTGACAAATACATGCAATGGGAGAAGAAAACATCCACCCAGACACATAGGCAAGGAGAGTGGGAGAGATAAAAACACATGCAAATATATTGATTCAGGCATACAAACCGATAGAGACAGGCATTGAGATAGGCAAACACCCGCCCAGACACATAAGCAGAGAAAGTGAGGGAGACAAAAAAAATATAAATGTAGCGATGCTGACATACACACTGACAAAGACATGCATTGGGAGAAGAAAACCTCCGCCCAGACACATAAGCAGAAGAAGTGAGAGAGACAAAAACACATACAAATATATTGATTCTGACATACAAACCAACAACGACAGGCATTGAGATAGGCAAACATCCGCCCAGACACATAAGCAGAGGAAGTGAGAGAGACAAAAACACATATAAATGTAAGGATTCTGACATACAAACTGACAAAAACATGCACTGGGAGAAGAAAACATCCACCCAGACACATAGACAAGGAGAGTGGGAGAGATAAGAACACATGCAAATATATTGATTCAGGCATACAAACCGACAGAGACATGCGTTGAGATAGGCAAACGAACTCACGGACACATAAGCAGAGGACGTGGGGCACTCTAAGTGAACCTAGATCAACCCAACTTTTTTATATCTGTCTCACTAATGACTGTGTGTCTGAGCGGGTGTGGTGGCATCTATAATTGATCTAACCTAAATTCAACGAAATAATGCATAGTCATATCTCAATGCCTGTCATTGTTGGTTAATATGTCTGAATAAATATATTTGCGTGTGTTTTTATCTCTCCCACTCTCGTTTCCTATGTGTCAGGGTGGATGTTTGCTTCTCCCAGTGCCAGTCTTTGTCGGTTTGTATGTCAGAATCGATATATTTATATGTTTTTTTGACTCTCTCACTCTCTTTGCTTATATGTCTGGACGGGTGCTTGCCTATCTCAATGCATGTCTCTGTCGGTTTGTATGCCTGAAACAATATATTTGCATGTGTTCATATCTCTCCCACTTTCCTTGCCTATGTGTCTGGGTGGAGGTTTTCTTCTCCCAGCGCATGTCTTTGTCAGTTTGTATGTCAGAATCCTTACATTTATATGTGTTTTTGTCTCTCTCACTTCCTATGCTAATGTGTCTGGGCAGATGTTTGCCTATCCCAATGCCTGTCGTTGTTGGTTTGTATGTCAGAATCCATATATTTATATGTTTTTGTCCCTCTTACTTCCTCTGCTTATGTGTCTGGGCGGATGTTTCCTTCTCCAAGCACATGTCTTTGTCAGTTTGTATGTCAGAATACTGACATTTATATGTGTTTTTGCCTCTCTCACTTCCTCTGCTTTTGTGTCTGGGCGGATGTTTGCTTGTGTCAATGCCTGTCGTTGTTGGTTTGTATGTCAGAATCCATACATTTATTATATGTTTTGTCTCCCTCACTTCCTCTGCTTATGTGCCTGGGTGGTTGTTCTACACTACGTTAAATACCTACGTAAAGTTTGTATACATTACCTAAGTACCTCAAAAATCAATGATCAAAATCACTGGTAATTAAGTTATCAATCCTCAAAAATTTAAATCCTGTGTCTTAAGAAGAATTTTTCTTAAAAAAAGTGTATGTATTCAACGAATAACGACGTGTTTTTAAAATCAGCTGTATTCTCTATTTCTTGACATTCATTAAGCGTTGTTAGCTTTAAAATGCAATGCTAATATGTTATTTGATTGCCCCAAAATATAAAACTAAACATAATCTATGTTGTTTACTTCTGAAATTCCAGCACGCACAAGCTAAAGCTATGTTACCTTGCCTCAAAATATAATATTTACCAATTGTTTTGTATATGTATTTGATGGTGAGAAAAATCTGACTCAGCACTTATCAGTGACTGATTGTCACATATATACTTTACTAATAATTGCCAAATTACCTTATTGTGTTGTAGCATTATACATAATTGCTGTGTAACCACTTGCATGAAGACAGATTTTCTTCCCCTAAAATGTATTCGAAACAAATAAAAAAGTAGACCAAATGGTACATTTACGCTTCAATCCTGAGTAGGAACAAGGTTTACGGTTGTGGTTCTTTGTGTTAATAGGAGAAAATCACCGCAGAAGGATCGTTCCATTTATGATGACACAAGGCTCAATCCTAGATATTAGACTACGTGAGGGCGACCGCGGATAAATAACCATTAACTCTGTCTTTTGGGCATTCACTTTGAGACCTAAGTCATTGTAACCACCAATCAGCCGGTCGAGGTTACCCTGGAGGCTTGCAAGGCTACTACTTATCATAAGCACATCATCAGTGTAACATAATAAACTAAAATCACAGTCCTAGGAAGAGTCCTCCATATATATGCTTTGTTACTGTCGAAGTAAGAATATTGAACATCACCAAACTAAGAATTGATCCCTGTCGAAGCCCTCTAAAAGCCTTATAGGACTAGATAATTCTTGACCCAGTTTAACCCGGACAAATGAATATCGATACCAATAAGAAAGGCAAGCTACTACATAAGCACTAACACCATTTTTCAACAAATTACTTAAAATCTGGGCTTGAATTGCTGAGTCGAAGGCAGACGATATATCGACAGTACACAAACAGGGGGCTCCCCGAACTTCCAGCTTTCGAGATAATGCGCTTCAAAACCCGATGAGCAAACGGGCAGCTCAGGTGTCGACGGGACCCAAACTGACGGTAATGTATAGAGCAATTCGAGACTATTTACGGCGAAATGATTCTTTCTGAAACTTTGCTGAGGGTTGTAGATACTGTTATGGGACGACAACCAGAACATTCATTTGGGTTTTTACCCTTTTTTGGGATATTACTCACAACAACCACACAAAAAGATTCCGGGACCACCGCAGAATCTATGTACATTTGATACAGGAGTGTTAGATGTTCTAATAGTATTGTAGAACCATTAGACAGATGTTCAGACGAGATTGTATCAAATCCAGGAGCTTTCTTTCTCTTTGTCTGTTTAATAGCAACCTTAAAATCAGTTTTCTTAACTACAAACGAACGTCTCTTTTGAAGCAGGGGTTCTAGTTTACTTTTCAGTTCGGACTCACTAGCACTTTTAAAACCTGGATCTGTAGATCCAAAAACGGATGAATAATGTTTTGACCATTCATCTTCACTAATATTCGTAGCCGATTGCTTAGGCTGCGGTTTTGATTTTCTAAAGCAATTCCACATACTGGTTTTATTATTCAAAGCGGCCCTTGATGCTCTTTCTGCTTCGTTCATTTTGAGATTTTCGACTAGCAAACAATAGTCTTTTTTTGTAGAACGAAACAAGTTTATATTTGCGCGTCATTTTGCCACTTTGATTGACGGACACTCACCCCAACCCGGCCGACGAGTTCCTTTTCGCACTCGATACTTTGGCACGGCAGCCGATTCTGCAACTTTCATAGTATGGATGATTTCCGAACAGTATATATCTAAAGTGGTTGGGTCTTTCGTACCGTGCATCAGTTATCTGTTAAGAAAACAAGTTATCTGTTAAGAAAAAACAAGTTATCTGTTAAGAAAATACCTATTACTTCCAAGAGAAATTTGAGTGTGTTAAGTAAAAGTTTGTTAGTATTAAGGAAAAGTTGTTTCTCCAATAAGAAAATTTGTTAGTGTCAAGGAAAACTTGCTACTTCTGACAGAAAACTTGTTATCATAAATAAAAAAGTTGTTACTTCTAAAAAAATTTGGTATCTTTGAGAGAAAACCTTCTACTACTAACAAAAAAGTTGTTATCATTGACAAAAATTGTCACTTTTAAGAGAAATTTGTTATCTTTGATGGAAAACTTGGTGCTATTAGAAAAAAATTATTACTGCTAAGAAAAAAAATTTTTACTTCTAAGGGAAATTTAAGTGTTTTAAGTGAAAGTTTTAAGCGATGGAGAAAATTGATTAGTGAGAAGGGAAACTTGCTACTTCTGACAGAAAACTTGCTATCATAACCAAAAAATGGTTACTTGCAAGAAAAATAAGGTATCATTGTCAGAAAACTTGTTACTTCTAACAGATAACTTGTTATCAGTGACGAAACATTATTACTTATATGAGAAAATTGTTATCTTTGAAGGAAAACTTGGTGTTATTAGAAGAAATTTGTAAGTGTTAAGAAAATACCTATTACTTCGAAGAGAAATTTTGAGAAATATGAGAAATTATTATACGGTTCCCAACTTTCAGTCAAAACAAGCCATTAAAAAAAGCCCATATTCCCGCCCCATGCGTACTCCACAATTCAACCCACCCCTGGCGGCAGAAACAAGCCCACGGGGTGAAAAATACCCATCTGGCAGCATTGGTCGCGAGTGCCGTTGTACCTGTCGTGAGAGTCTCCCTTAGACTGCGGGGATCAGGTGAACGGGGACTGACACTTCCCTTATTTATTAAGGTACGTCCTAGGATGCTACCGAATGGACTAGTTAGGAATTTCTCATTTCCCCTAAATCTTTCTTTCGACATCCTCTCACTCCAACCATGGAGTAACGTCCCAGGCCTTGTTAATCCAGTAGCTATCAATCCCCAGCCATCTTATTTCGTTGTCATTTAAATAATAACATATCTCGATAGATGCTCGTAAGCAGTTTTTGGACACTGTCTGTCCTGACTCAGAGGAAAAAAGTGAGCTAAGACAGTTGAAAAGGACTGAAAACTAAACATCAAATCTAAAGCATCTGCTAAGAGGATTGTCGAGAAAACGAAAACTAGTAAGCATTAGGTTGCTGCCATGCTCAAAGAGAAACTGTTTATTGCCGTCCTGAAATAGGTTCCACCTAGCATGACTCACAGTGATGTAAAATCTTGTTCCCAGTGCACCAAACACAATAGAAATCGGTAATTTTGAGTCCTCTAAAGGGTTCAAGCTGTATTTCGGGACCAAGAAGGATCTTGAAGATTTCCTTACAGTATCAGTTCGGGTCTGCTATGAAAAGCTGCCTGCAGAAGAGTTCAATCTTATCCCAAATAGATATTTTTCCTGCAGCGGAGTAGGTCACATACTGGCCGACTAAGCACTGACGCTTATTTGTGGTCGCTGCGGTGCTTCTGGTCTAAAACCGCCCTCTCATACCCTGCCCTAGTTGTTCTTGAAATACTGATGATTGGCCGTTTTCACAATCTGGAAAAATATAGATTCTTTTGATTCTGTTTAATATCCCCTGTAGTATTCCCTGAAAGTTTCCTGGCAATATAGGAAAGCTTCCTATGGAAAGGAAACTCAAAAATATTTCCTGAGGACAATACAGATACGGCCAGGAACTGCATTTTGAGATCTTGGATGTACTAAGCGTCTTTGGATGTAGTAAAACATCCCCTAAAGTTTTCATCTGAATGATCTCAGCCTTTCGTGAGATATTTCAAACAAGGTCTTTTGACAAACTGTATGCACTCTGCCATTTAGACAAGCAGAAGTTCCAGTATTGTGTGCAGTCACGATCTCAATTACAGTAGTAGTATTAGTAATAGCAGTAGAAGCAGAAAGTGAACCCCGAAGTTCTTATTTATTTAACCTTTAGATTGTTTTGAACAAAATGGTTCAAAATTTTTATCGGGAGGGGAAAGGTGGAAAGCAATGGATCCTGGTTAACCTCTAGTCACTTTTGACTTTTAAAGAGTGCACTTAGAGCTTTAAATCTACAATTAAACGAGTCCCCTCCGAAATTTTGTATGACCTGAAGGAATTTCCATACTTTTTCGGACTTAGATCCTGGATTTCATAAAGCTTGAAATAAGAAATATAAATAAAGGAAATATATTTTATTCATCATCAGAGCACTAAAATTATAAGAAAAAAAATAAACAAAAAAACAATCCAAAGTAAAAAAAAAATAAGTGCAATCAATTTAACACAATTAATTTTTCACTATTTGTTATCCTGTTAAGGAGGAAGCAAGTAATATTATTTCCAATATTTTCTTTAAAAAAAAATCCCACGGGGTGCTTGGAGATCTTTCATAATGACAATACGAAAGTCCGATGTGGTAATTGGTATATATATATATATATTTTTCATGGGGATCGCGTTCTAACAACGGATCCAACTGGGCAAGACACCGGTGTAAAGTCTAATGCAGTTTTTCTTGACATGAACTCATTGTACCCCTCGGCAATGTCTCACTACTGTTTACCATGTGGCAATTATAAATGGCTTGAAAATCCTTGTGACATCCCCGACATTCACACAGTCGAGGACAACGGTCAACAAGGATGGTTCTTTGAAATTGACGGGCATATACCAGTAGAACTTCACGATACAGTAAAAGATTTTGCATTTCCGTGCGTGAATAGACCTGTGACCAAGGAGTCATTGAGTCCATACAATCGGTCTTTGGTCGAGGATATGGGCATGCACTGGACCCCCTTTAAACAGAAATTAATTGCCGATCTAGACCCGAAACAAAATATTGTTGTTCACCACGTCTTTTTGCGATGGATGTTGAGCAATGGTTTCAGGGTCACAAAAATACACAGGGCCCTGCAATTTGATCTGAAACCCTACAGGAAGACGTTTATTGGCACCTTTGTCAGTAAACGCTCACAGGCAAAAAGTAAAGTCGAAAAAGTAATGTACAAACTTATTTTAAATTCAGCTTTTGGAAAAACGTATGAAAACGTACGAAACAGGTCATGTTGTGACGTCGTAACATGCCCCAAATAATGTGCACGAATTATTGCCGACCCCAATTTTACAACATTCACGAGCATAGAGCCGAATATGGTTTTACTACACAGATAAAAGAGAAATGTTGTTCTGAATAAGAATATTGCGGGGGGCAGTTCAGTACTAGAAATTTCCAAAAAAAACTCACGTTGTCGTTCTTTTACAATGTGTGCAAGGTACAATGGCCAAGAGAGGGGGAGGTTCAAGTTTACTATGGGGACACAAATTCTCTGTTGTTTAAAGTTAAAACTGGGGATTTATTAAATGATTTAGAAAATGGGGTGCATATCAACTCGCAGATGGACTACACCAACTGGAATGAGTCACTCTATCCCGAGGTGGTGAAACGTCAGGCCCCCAATCAACTATTAATGTTAAAATCAGAGACAGGGAGTGATTTAATATCCACTGGGGTGATCCCCGGTCCTAAAGTTTACTGTGTGGAAACACACGGCAAGGATATAAAACAGGCGTGCAAAGGGGTGCCTACACACTTTGTAAAAAAAATTAGACATGAGTGTCTACAGAAACTGTGTAGACAGTTGTCTAGTACCAAGATCAAAAGTGCAGGCAATTCCCTCTCTACAATATAGGAACTATACTGTTAGAGTGGAAATCAATGCCATGTCATGTATATCCGACAAGGTCTATGTGCTCGGGAATGGTGTAAAAGTACTCCCCCAAGGCCACTGTCGAATTTCAGATCTAGTTGAATGTGTGAACTATCGAAACCAACTCGGTCTGAATAAGTTAACTTAAATTCAAAAAAATCTTCAAAAAGTATATAAATTGGGGCGGGGGACAACATCGTCATCATCATTTTTTAGCTGCGCCTATTGTATACAGAGTTTGTTTTTCCGTACTTCCCGGGGGCGTGGGATCCCGCCCACGGCCGGTCTTCGGCCCGTGGCCCAGCGTTCAGCCCTGGAGGGAGGGGGGACCCCTTGGAGGGGGGGGGGATTCTCATCTTTTAAATGTTGTAAATAGTGTTTTCTATTCTATTTTTGTATTCTTAGTCTACAAATATGTTCAACTGTGCTATTCGTGTTGTATTTTAAGTTGTTTTTATGACAATAAATTAAATATATTGTTCTTGTTGTTGTTGTTGCTATTGTTGTACCAAAAGTGTTGTTGTTAATAAATGAAAAATGCTGTTGTTGCTATAGTTGTTGTACAAATAGTGTTGTCAAGAAATGAAAAATACTGCTATTGCTATTCGTGCAATTGTTGTACAAAAAGTGTTGATGTTAATAATTGAAAAATATATTTTTGTTGTTCTTGTTATTGTATAGGTAGATCTATGGGAAAATTATTATTTATTCATTAGACAAGTATGGTTTACAGTTAGTTGTAGTCCGATTGTTGTCAACAGCAGTAGGTATCAATTTAAAACACCATTCAGGTCGTTTCTGCGTGGCCAATCAATGTCAGGCAAAACCACAATTTAAGCTAAAATAATTAGAAATTGTAATAAAATGTTTTTGGAAAAACCAAAGAAAACTTACTATTTCCATACTATTTGGAAGGAATCATACGACCAAATATAAACTATTGCCACTACCAAGTCCATGCTAATACACTTCATACGGGGACTTGATGTTTTCAATAGTATTGAGTGAAACTCATGGCTAACTAGTGATGATTTAGCTGAATCAATTAAACAGTTCTCACAGGAAATGCTACAACTGTTTACCGTTCGCTCTCATCATGAACACATTTCCATAACCCTAGTTCTACAGAATCTGTTTCATCAGAGCAAGTGTATGAGAACCCTTGCTTTGAACTCCACCATCTATTTTATCTTCCGATTTGTTCGTGATTCTAGTTCTCTAATAACTCTCAATAAACAAATATATCCAGGTGCCCCCAAATTTCTACTTTCAGCGTACAGCCAGGCGACAAATAAGCCATATGGGTACATTTTGCCAGATCTTAATCAGAATACACCCGAGGATATACGTGTAGTCACAGATATTTTCGACAAAGAAATTACTGTATATCATCCGATGAACAGTAGAAAAGGCTATTAGTTGCCATCATGACATTGAAGAAACTATACGAAAATAGACATTTATTTTCCGCACTAGGCACTTCAAAACCCCCACTCAGGCAAGCCATACTCAAACATGGCGTTGACAAAGAATCTACGAATCTAATATCTGAACCTTGTTTAAATTTAACTGAGGGCAATGTACACTTGCCAGAAGGTGTTAGACAACAGACAAAGCAACATCGTTCCACTGTACGTGCCTTGGCTTGCAAAAACAAAGGAAAAATTTTTAAAAGAAAAACGTCTCCTTGAAGCGGGCGGTAGCTTTTTTACACTTTTACTACCAATAATTGCTGGACTTGTAAACAGTTTTCCCTAGATGGCTAAACCCTAAAATTGACTCCAATAGAACTTGTCCTTTCACCGATGGAACGCTTTGAAGACAATCTAAGCAAATTCATTAATGATGAAAATATTGCCTATGATAAAAAGCTAGTTTTACTTCAAGATGCAGTGTGTCTTGTGGACATACATAGAACTTTTCGTGAGAGACCCGCCACCGTCGCCGTCACAGATCCCTTTAAACAGGAAACATCTCCTCAAGATTCTGCAGCACAATCAAAAGAAAAAGAATCTGATTTAATGATGACAACAATTGGAAACCTATTGGCATTGACCTATCGAGAGCAGAGTAGAAGAGTATTAATATATCTCATGTTGAAAAGTGGTGGTGATTATCATCAAGCTCAAGTCGATAGCACTGAGAAACGATTTATAATTCAGGGAAAAAGTTATAATCTACTCGATTTAATTTGTGATATGGTTACAAATCGTAAATGACTTTTATCATTTGACAATAATCTATGCACCTTTCTAAATGCATCAAACTTCCCCAAAAGTCTTATTAGCCATAAGTAAATTCTAAAGAAATTAAGAAAATTTAGTAGAGGTGTTAGTCCTCTAACAACGCCAATAACATTTAAAAAAAAGAAGAAGAATATTTTAAATCAATCTTGGAAAAAACTAACACTCCTAGCAACAGCAATGATTTGATAACACCAGTGACGGCTAGACAAAAGCAAAGACGTATCGATATCAACTCATAGTCACAATTACCACCCTCCAGTGTGCAAAAGGGGAGTGGACATTATAATAAGTGTTTGCGTTCAAATGGAAGAAGCTTTAAAACATGTCTATGAAAATATTGGTGAAGCGGGAATTCTAAGGTCCTCCAAAACGCTTTCTAAAGTTGCCTCTGACATAGGTCGCAGCACATTAAAAAATACAAAAGAGTATCTAGAAAATGAACCGAGTTACACACTGCATCGGAATTGCAGGCTTCGTGGTAAACAATATCGACAAACTAAGGCCTTTTTCCCTCTGCATATAATGCAAACTGATCTTTTAACCCTAGACGCGATTCAACGGCGTCACAATACACCCTACAAATATATTCTAGTGGTAATCAGTGTTTTTAGTCGCTATGCATATGCGATTCCATTGCAATCAAAGAGAGATGTTGAAGTTCCTCCGGCTTTAGAAAGTATTCTTGAACATGATTGCTATAGAAAAATTCAATCGGATCGCGGTAGTGAATTTATTAATCCTCTATTGAAATAAAATTCTAAGCTCTATCACAGTCCTATTAAGGCTGCATTGGCTGAACGATTGATAAGAACGGTTCGTCTATTAATTTTAAGATATTGCACGCTGAAAAATACTTCTGCTTTTATTCATGATTTAGATAAAATAATGCAAATAAATAACCAACGACCACATCGATCCCTCTCCAATGTTAGTCCTCGGTAAGTTCATTGCAGTGACATTACATTTGATGCTTTTCTAAATCAAATCCCAGTGAAAAAACGACATCAAAAAAAAATGGGAAGAAGAAATTCAATGTTGGTGATACTGTTCGAATTAATCGAACCACCAATATTTTTGAAAAGGGGAATTATTTATGGAGCACTGAACTTTTTAAAGTGTCCAAAATCCTAGACACTGAACCCAGGACATATCGGCTGCGAGACACCAAAGATGATGAGATCCTCGGCGGTTTTTATGAATATGAACTACAAAAAGTAAGAAATAGTAGTGAAATTTATCAAATTGATAATATATTAAAGAGCCGTACTTGCGGGGGCAAGAGACAGTTGCTTGTTCGTTGGCTAGGATACAACTCTGATTTTGATTCTTGGATTTCAATTGAAGACATTAACAATGCTCAATGATTTCTATGTGACATTCATGTCCAATGTTTCCGATCCTCTCTACAATGATTTGATTAGAATAATTGTTTTTTGGCCGAAACTTACTCCCACTATCAAATTTGACGGTAAGTGTGAAGTGACTCTTATCGACTGTATTCTCAAAAATACATATGACATCTTCAGAAAAGATCGCAAATATGATATTAAAATTAGACCCTATGATCGGCAGCCACCCCCAGGTGATCACCAACAAATTCAAAAGATCAATTACATGAATTATCCATATATTGAATTACCCTACGAAGAACTCACCCTTATAAATGATTTATGTCGTTCTATCAATAAAAGAACTTCCCTACGTTCTATCAAAAAAATAACAAAACATGTTTTTCAACTGAAAGTAAGGAGCAACATTAAAACTTAAAACGAACAGAAATTATTACGTATTTTATTGGGTTCACCCCCTAGTCAATACCACGTTCTTTAAGCCAAAGATTTTGTAGTACTTTCATTAAAGCTATTTATTCTAATTAATGGCCTTTGTGATTAAGGGGTCATTTTTAAAGAATTGGAATAAAATTCGAACTTTAGCGTAAAGAGCGAGGTATTGACTAAGGGGCGAATTCCCAATATAGGTATAAAAAATTTATGAATATAAAAGTTTGTTACGTAAGTTACTTCGTAAGTTACGTATATTTATTACTAATAAAAACGTTTGTAAATAAAATTAAACAACTTTCGAGGAAAGCCGTTTAACCAAATAAAAGTAAAATTAATATACAAATTATGTTTTAATTATTCATGAGCCAAAATCAAAACCTACATTAATTCAAAAACGTTCAGAAATAAAAAAAAACAAGTTTTTTAACTGAAAGTAAGGAGCGACATTAAAACTTAAAACAAACAGAAATTATTCCGTGTATGAAAGGGGCTGTCCCCTCCTCCACGCCTCGCTCTTTACGCTAAAGTTTTTTATTGTTTTAAAAAATAGAGTTGTGAGAAAGAGTCTAACTTTAGCGTAAAGAGCGAGGCGTTGAGGAGGGGACAGCCCCTTTCATATACGGAATAATTTCTGTTCGTTTTAAGTTTTAATGTTGCTCCTTACTTTCAGTTAAAAAAAAACTTGTTTTTTTTTAATTTAATTATTATTAAAAACGGCGGATGCGGTGAAGATATTAAAAGTAGAAAAGCCAAGGCTCAGGGTGTTTTTCTCAGTTGAAAAAGTTTGGAAGAGTAGGAAGATCCTTGCTTACGCTGATAAATTAAAAATCCGCTCCACTTTTTTCCGTTTCACAAAATACCTACTGAGATATCGAATTTTAAAACGCAGTTCAAAACGCATCAATATCCTTTATATAGCAAATCCTACTTTAGCTGTTGCTAAATTTATTGAAAAACACAACCAAAGGATTTCAAATAATGCTTGGAACTAACTCCTTTTACAATAGTTACATTGTGATAGTTGCTGCTTTTGTTTTTTTGTTGTTCTTTGTAGGCCTCCATCATTTTCTTTTTGTATGAAAGTTTTCAATAGATAATGATAATAAGTATGCAAACCTGGATTAAGATATTGGAAGCTATAGTGAGGACAGTGGTCAAATATAGTTCTGAAGCGTGGGCGCTCCAAAAAACGGAAGATGATTTACATGAGGTTTTTTTCAGAGCAGGTGCTTACGTATTGTTTTGGGTACCCAACTAACTAACCATATCTCAAACGGTAAGCTGTTCGAAAAATATATTTTCCAGGACTAAAATTCAGCTTTTTACGGTCATAATAAGAAAAAGAATGAGATGACTATGACAAATTTTGTGGATTAATGATGACAGATTGCTAAGGATTGTCCTTGTCAGCCAATATCTAGGGCCAAACAAAAGGAAGTCGTCCCCAAATGTGTTGGGAAGATGTCTCGAGTAAGGGAAATGGAAACATCTTGGGAGGGTGTAAAGAGGGAGGCTATGCATAGATCGGGATGGAGGAGGAACATGCGTACCTGTGTTGGCCTCAGTCGGCTTGTCGCTACAGTCAGTTATCAATAGCATTGTATGATGTGTTTTTACCGAATACGATATGAGAGTTTGTTGGGAAATCAGTACAATTAAAAGGAGGAAGACTGTGTATGGCAATGCTTTGTTATCCTCTTATTTAAAGGACAAGTGAAACACGTGATTTTGAGCTACTCTTA
>NC_142806.1:42208542-42299714 GCF_049724085.1 Artemia sp. Qi Xiang Cuo
ATCCAAATGAACTTTGAAAAATTAAGAGAATGTAACTTTGACAAGGTAAACCATGACAAAACACTACTGAAATATTCCAACTCATGCATTTCGACGAAAGAAATCCAAAATGAACTTTGAAAAATCAAGAGAATGTAAGTTTGACAAGGTAAACAACAACAAAACTACTGAAATATTCCAACTCTTGCATTTCTAAGAAAGAAATCCAAAATGAACTTTGAAAAATCAAGAAAATGTAACTCTGACAAGGTAAACCACGACAAAACACTACTGAAATATTCCAACTCTTGCATTTCAACGAAAGAAATCCAAAATGATATTTGAAAAATCAAGAGAATGTCACTTTGACAAGGTAAATCACGACAAATCACTACTGAAATATACCAAATCTTGCATTTCACTAAAGAAATTCAAAATGAACTTTGAAAAATCAATAGAATCTAACTGTGACAAGGTAAAGCATAACGAAACACTACTGAAAAATTCCAACTCTTGCATTTCAAGGAAAAAAATACAAAATGAAATTTGAAAAATCAAGCTAATTTAACTTTGGCAAGGTATACAACGACAAAACACTACTGAAATATCCCAACTCTTGCATTTCAATGAAATAAATCCAAAATGAACTTTTGAAAATCAAGAGAATGTAACTGTGACAAAGTAAACCACGACATAACACTACTGGAATATTCCAACTCTTGGATTTCAACGAAAGAAATCGAAAATGAACTTTGAAAAATCAAGAAAATGTAACTGTGACAAGGTAAAGAACAACAAAACACTACTGAAATATTCCAACTCTTGCATTTCAATGAAAGAAATCCTAAATGAACTTTGAAAAATCAAGAGAATGTAAATGTGACAAAGTAAACCACGACAAAAAACTATTGAAATACTCCAACTCTTGCATTTCAACGAAATAAATCCAAATGATCTTTTAAAAATCAAGATAATGTAACTGTGAAAAGGTAAACGACGAAAAAACACTACTGAAATATTCCAACTCTTGCATTTCACGAAAAAAATTCAAAATGAACTTTGAAAAATCAAGAGAATGCAACTCTGACAAGGTAAACCACGACAAAACACTACTGAAATATTCTAACTCTTGCATTTCAACGAAAGAAATCCAAAATGACATTTGAAAAATCAAGAGAATGTAATTGTGACAAGGTAAATCACGACAAGACACTACTGAAATATTCTAACTCTTGCATTTCAACAAAAGAAATCCAAAATGACATTTGAAAAATCAAGAGAATGTAAATGTGACAAGGTAAATCACGACAAGACACTACTGAAATATTCTAACTCTTGCATTTCAATGAAAGAAATCCAAAATGAACTTTGAAAAATCAAGAGAATGTAACTTTGACAAGGTATACAACGACAAAACACTACTGAAATATTCCAACTCTTGCATTTCAACGAAAGAAATCCAAAATGAACTTTGAAAAATCAAGAGAATGTAAGTGTGACAAGGTAAACCATGACAAAACACTATTGAAATATTCCAACTCTTGCATTTCAATGGAAGAAATCCAAATGAACTTTGAAAAATCAAGAGAATTTAACTGTGACAAAGTAAACCACGACAAAACACAACTGAAATATTCCAACTCTTGCATTTCACGACAGAAATACAAAATGAACTTTTAAAAATCAAGAGAATGTAACTGTGACAATGTAAAGCACAACAAAACACTACTGAAATATTCCAATTCTTGCATTTCAATGAAAGAAATCTAAAATGAACTTTGAAAAATCAAGAGAATGTAACTGTGACAAGGTAAACCACAACAAAACACTACTGAAGTATTCCAATTCTTGCATTTCAACGAAAGAAATACAAAATGATCTTTGAAAAATCAAGAGAATGTAACTGTGACAAGGTAAACCACGACAAAACACTACTGAAATATTCCAACTCTTGCATTTCAATGAAAGAAATCCAAAATGAACTTTGAAAAATCAAGAAAATGTAACTGTGACTAGGTAAAATATAACAAAACACTACTGAAATATTCCAACTCTTGCATTTCAATGAAAGAAATCCAAATCAACTTTGAAAAATCAAGAAAATGTAAGTGTGACAATGTAAACCACAACAAAACTCTACTGAAATATTCCAACTCTTGCATTTCAATGAAAGAAATTCAAAATGAACTTTGAAAAATCAAGAGAATGTAACTCTGACAAAGTAAACCACGACATAACACTACTGAAATATTCCAACTCTTGCATTTCAACAAAAGAAATTCAAAATGAACTTTGAAAAATCAAGAAAATGTAACTGTGACAAGGTAAAGAACAACAAAACACTACTGAAATATTCCAACTCTTGCATTTCAATGAAAGAAATCCTAAATGAACTTTGAAAAATCAAGAAAATGTAAATGTGACAAAGTAAACCACGAAAAAACACTACTGAAATATTCAAACTCTTGCATTTCAACTAAATAAATCCAAATGATCTTTGAAAAATCAAGAGAATTTAACTGTGACAAGGTAAACGACGAAAAAACACTACTGAAATATTCCAACTCTTGCATTTCACGAAAAAAATTCAAAATGAACTTTCAAAAATCAAGAGAATGCAACTGTGACAAGGTAAACCACGACAAAACACTACTGAAATATTCTAACTCTTGCATTTCAACGAAAGAAATCCAAAATGACATTTGAAAAATCAAGAGAATGTAACTGTGACAAGGTAAACCACGACAAAACACTACTTAAATATTCCAACTCTTGCATTTCAAGGAAAGAAATCCAAAATGAGCTTTGAAAAATCATGAGAATGTAAGTGTGACAAGTTAAACCACAACAAAACACTACTGAAATATTCCAACTCTTGCATTTCAATGAAAGAAATCCAAAATGATCTTTGAAAAATCATGAGAATGTAACTGTGACAAGGTATACCACGACAAAACACTACTGAAATATTCCAACTCTTGCATTACAATGAAAGATATCCAAATGAACTTTGAAAAATTAAGAGAATGTAACTGTGACAAGGTAAACCACGACAAAACAATACTGAAATATTCCAACTCATGCATTTCAATGAGAGAAATCCAAAATAAAGTTTGAAAAATCAAGAGAATGTATCTGTGACAAGGTAAACCACAACAAAACACTACTGAAATATTCCAACTCTTGCATTTCAAGGAAAGAAATTCAAACTGAACTTTAAAAATCAAGAGAATGTAAGTGTGACAAGGTAAACCACGACAAAACACTATTGAAATATTCCAACTCTTGCATTTCAATGAAAGAAATCCAAATGAACTTTGAAAAATTAAGAAAATGTAACTGTGACAAGGTAAACCACGACAAAACACTACTGAAATATTCCAACTCATGCATTTCAACGAAAAAAATCCAAAATGAACTTTGAAAAATCAAGAGAATGTAACTGTGACAAGGTAAACAACGACAAAACACTACTGAAATATTCCAACTCTTACATTTCAACGAAAGAAATTCAAAATGAACTTTGAAAAATCATGAGAATGTAACTGTGACAAGTTAAACCACGACAAAACACTACTGAAATATTCCAGCTCTTGCATTTCACGAAAGAAATTCAAAATGAACTTTGAAAAATCAAGATAATGTAACTGTGACAAGGTAAACCACGACAAAACACTACTTAAATATTCCAACTCTTGCATTTCAAGGAAAGAAATCCAAAATGAGCTTTGAAAAATCCTGAGAATGTAAATGTGACAAGGTAAACCACAACAAACCACTACTGAAATATTCCAACTCTTGCATTTCAACGAAAGAAATTCAAAATGAACTTTGAAAAATCAAGAGAATGTAAGTGTGACAAGGTAAACCACGACAAAACACTATTGAAATATTCCAACTCTTGCATTTAAATTAAAGAGATCCAAATGAACTTTGAAAAATCAAGAGAATGTAACTGTGACAAGGTAAACCACGACAAAATACTACTGAAATAATCCAACTCATGCATTTCAATGAAAGAAATCCAAAATAAAGTTTGAAAAATCAAGAGAATGTAACTGTGACAAGGTAAAACACAACAAAACACTACTGAAATATTCCAACTCTCGCATTTCAAGGAAAGAAATTCAAACTGAACTTTAAAAGTCAAGAGAATGTAAGTGTGACAAGGTAAACCACGACAAAACACTATTGAAATATTCCAACTCTTGCATTTCAATGAAAGAAATCCAAATGAACTTTGAAAAATTAAGAAAATGTAACTGTGACAAGGTAAACCACGACAAAACACAACTGAAATATTCCAACTCATGCATTTCAACGAAAAAAATCCAAAATGAACTTTGAAAAATCAAGAGAATGTAACTGTGACAAGGTAAACAACGACAAAACACTACTGAAATATTCCAACTCTTGCATTTCAACGACAGAAATTCAAAATGAACTTTGAAAAATCAAGAGAATGTAAGTGTGACAAGGTAAACCACGACAAAACACTATTGAAATATTCCGACTCTTGCAATTCAATGAAAGAAATCCAAAATGAACTTTGAAAAATTAAGAGAATGTAACTTTGACAAGGTAAACCATGACAAAACACTACTGAAATAATCCAACTCATGCATTTCGACGAAAGAAATCCAAAATGAACTTTGAAAAATCAAAAGAATGCAACTCTGACAAGTTAAACAACAACAAATCTACTGAAATATTCCAACTCTTGCATTTCTAAGGAAGAAATCCAAAATGAAATTCGAAAAATCAATAAAATGTAACTCTGACAAGGTAAACCGCAACAAAACACTACTGAAGTATTCCAACTCTTGCATTTCAACGAAACAAATCCAAAATGATATTTGAAAAATCAAGAGAATGTAACTGTGACAAGGTAAACCACGACAAAACACTACTGAAATATTTCAGCTCTTGCATTTCACGAAAGAAATCCAAAATGAACTTTGAAAAATCAACATAATTTAACTGTGACAAGGTAAATCACGACAAGACACTACTTAAATATTCCAACTCGTTCATTTCAAGAAAAAGAAATACAAAATTATCTTTGAAAAATAAAGAGAATGTAACTGTGACAAGTTAAACCACAAAAAAACACTACTGAAAGATTCCAACTCTTGCATTTAAACGAAATAAATCCAAAATAAACTTAGAAAAATAAAGAGAATGTAATTGTGACAAGTTAAACCACGACAAAACATTATTGAAATATTCCAAATCTTGCATTTCAATGAAAGAAATCCAAATGAACTTTGAAAAATTAAGAGAATGTAAGTGTGACAAGGTAAACCACGACAAAACACTACTGAACTATTCCAACTCTTGCATTTCAACGAAAGAAATCCAAAATATAGTTTGAAAAATCAAGAGAATGTAACTGTGACAAGGTAAAACACAACAAAACACTACTGAAATATTCCAACTCTTGCATTTCAAGGAAAGAAATTCAAACTGAACTTTAAAAGTCAAGAGAATGTAAGTGTGACAAGGTAAATCACGACAAAACACTATTGAAATATTCCAACTCTTGCATTTCAATGAAAGAAATCCAAATGAACTTTGAAAAATTAAGAAAATATAACTGTGACAAGGTAAACCACGACAAAACACTACTGAAATATTCCAACTCATGCATTTCAACGAAAAAAATCCAAAATGAACTTTGAAAAATCAAGAGAATGTAACTGTGACAAGGTAAACAACGACAAAACACTACTGAAATATTCCAACTCTTGCATTTCAACGACAGAAATACAAAATGAACTTTGAAAAATCAAGAGAATGTAAGTGTGACAAGGTAAACCACGACAAAACACTATTGAAATATTCCAACTCTTGCAATTCAATGAAAGAAATCCAAATGAACTTTGAAAAATTAAGAGAATGTAACTGTGACAAGGAAAACCATGACAAAACACTACTGAAATATTCCAACTCATGCATTTCGATGAAAGAAATCCAAAATGAAGTTTGAAAAATCAATAGAATGTAACTGTGACAAGGTAAACAACAACAAAACACTACTGAAATATTCAATATCTTGCATTTCTAAGAAATAAATTCAAAAAATTAACTTTGAAAAATCAAGAGAATGTAACTCTGACAAGGTAAGCCACCACAAAACATTACTGAATTATTCCAACTCTTGCATTTCAACGAAAGAAATCCAAAATGATCTTTGAAAAATCAAGAGAATGTAACTGTGACAAGGTAAACCACGACAAAACACTACTGAAATATTTCAACTCTAGCATTTCAACGAAAGAAATACAAAATGAACTTTGAAAAATAAATAAAATGTTACTGTGACAAGGTAAACCACGACAAAACACTACTGAAATATTCCAACTCTTGCATTTCAACGAAAGAAATCCAAAATGAACTTTGAAAAATCAAGCGAATGTAACTTTGGCAAGGTATACAACGACAAAACTCTACTGAAATATTCCAACTCTTGCATTTCAATGAAGGAAATTCAAAATGAACTTTGAAAAATCAAGAGAATGTAACTGTGACACAGTAAACCACGACATAACACTACTGAAATATTCCAACTCTTGCATTTCAAAAAAAGAAATCCAAAATGAACTTTGAAAAATCAAGAAAATGTAACTGTGACAAGGTAAAGAACAACAAAACACTACTGAAATATTCCAACTCTTGCATTTCAATGAAAGAAATCCTAAATGAACTTTTAAAAATCAAGAGAATGTAAATGTGACAAATTAAACCACGACAAAAAACTATTGAAATACTCCAACTCTTGCATTTCAACTAAAGAAATCCAAATGATCTTTGAAAAATCAAGAGAATGTAACTGTGAAAAGGTAAACGACGAAAAAACACTACTGAAATATTCAAACTCTTGCATTTCACGAAAAAAATTCAAAATGAACTTTGAAAAATCAAGAGAATGCAACTCTGACAAGGTAAACCACGACAAAACACTACTGAAATATTCTAACTCTTGCATTTCAACGAAAGAAATCCAAAATGACATTTGAAAAATCAAGAGAATGTAATTGTGACAAGGTAAATCACGACAAGACACTACTGAAATATTCTAACTCTTGCATTTCAACAAAAGAAATCCAAAATGACATTTGAAAAATCAAGAGAATGTAACTGTGACAAGGTAAATCACGACAAGACACTACTGAAATATTCTAACTCTTGCATTTCAATGAAAGAAATCCAAAATGAACTTTGAAAAATCAAGAGAATGTAACTTTGACAAGGTATACAACGACAAAACACTACTGAAATATTCCAACTCTTGCATTTGCAAAGAAAGAAATCCAAAATGATCTTTGAAAAATCAAGAGAATGTAAGTGTGACAAGGTAAACCACGACAAAACACTATTGAAATATTCCAACTCTTGCATTTCAATGAAAGAAATCCAAAATGAACTTTGAAAAATCAAGAGAATGTAACTGTGACAAGGTAAACCACAACAAAACACTACTGAAATATTCCAACTCTTGCATTTCAACGAATGAAATTCAAAAAGAACTTTGAAAAATCAAGAGAATGTAACTATGACAAGGTAAACCATGAAAAAACACTACTGAAATATTCCAAGTCCTTGCATTTCAACGAAAGAAATTCAAAATGAACTTTGAAACATCAAGAAAATGTAACTTTGATACGGTAAACCACGAAAAAGAACTACTTAAATAAGCCACATCTTGCATTTCAATGAAAGAAATCCAAAATGAACTATAAAATACTAAGAGAATGTAACTGTGACAAAGTGACCCACAACATAATACTACAGAAAAGACTCACCTCATGTATTTCATAACAGTAAATACAAAATGAACTTTGAAACAGCAAGAGAATGTCACTGCGACAAGGTAAACTGTGACAAAACACTAATGAAATATTCCATATCATTCACTTCAACGAAAAAAATCCACAATGAACTTTGAAAAATCAAGAGAATGTATCTGTGACAAAGTAAACCACTACAAAACACTACTGAAATATTCCAACTCTTGCATTTCAATGAAAGAAATCCACAATGAACTTTGAAAAATCAAGAAAATGTAACTGTGACAGAGTAAACCACGACATAACACTACTGAAATATTCCAACTCTTGCGTTTCAACGAAAGAAATCCAAAATGAACTTTGAAAAGTCAAGAGAATATAACTGTGACAAGGTAAACAACAACAAAACACTACTGAAATATTCCAACTCTTGCATTTCAATGAAAGAAATCCTAAATGAACTTTGAAAAATCAAGAGAATGTAACTTTGACATGGTAAACCCCGACATAAAACTACTGAAATAATCCAACTCTTGCATTTCAACGAAAGAAATCCAAAATGAACTTTGAAAAAACAAGTGAATGTAACTGTGACAAAGGTAAACGACGAAAAAAAACTACTGAAATATTCCAACTCTTGCATTTCAACGAAAGAAATTCAAAATGAACTTTGAAAAATCAAGAGAATGCAACTGTGACAAGGTAAACCACGACAAAACGCTACTGAAATATTCAAATTCTTGCATTTCAAGGAAAGAAATCCAAAACCAACTTTTGAAAAATCAAGAGAATGTAACTGTGACAAGGTAAACCACGACAAGACACTACTGAAATATTCCAACTCTTGCATTTCAACGAAAGAAATCCAAAATGAAATTTGAAAAATCAAAAGAATGTAACTGTGACAAGGTAAAGCATAACAAAACACTACTGAAATATTCCAACTCTTGCATTTCAACGAAATAAATCCAAACTGAACTTTGAATAATCAAGAGAATGTAAGTGTGACAAGGTAAACCACGACAAAACACTACTGAAATATTCCAACTCTATCATTTCAACGAAAGAAATCCAGAATGAACTGAAAAATCAAGAGAATGTAACTGTGACAAGGTAAACCACGACAAAACACTACTGAAGTATTCCAACTCTTGCATTTAAACGAAAGAAATCCAAAATGAACTTTGAAACATCAAGAGAATGTAATTTTGACATGGTAAACCATAACAAAAAACTAGTTAAATATTCCAACTCTTGGATTTCACGAAAGAAAACCAAAATGAACTTTGAAAAATAAAGAGAATGTAAGTGTGACAAGGTAAACCATGACAAAACACTATTGAAATATTCTAAATCTTGCATTTCAATGAAAGAAATCCAAAATGAACTTTGAAAAATTAAGAGAATGTAACTGTGACAAGGTAAACCACGACAAAACACTACTGAAATATTCGAACTCTTGCATTTCAATGAAAGAAATTCAAACTAAACTTTGACAAATCAAGAAAATGTAACTGTGACTAGGTAAGCCACGACAAAACCCTACTGAAATATTCCAACTCTTGCATTTCAATGAAAGAAATTCAAAATGAAGTTTGAAAAATCAAAATAATGTAACTGTGACAAGGTAAACCATGACAAAACACTACTGAAATATTCCAACTCTTGCATTTCAACGAAAGAAATTCAAAATGAACTTTGAAAAATCAAGAGAATGTAACTGTTACAAGGTAAACCATGACAAAACACTACTCAAATATTCCAACTCTTGCATTTCAAGAAAAGAAATTCAAAATGAACTTTGAAAAATCAAGAGAATGTAGCTGTGACAAGGTAAACCACGACAAAACACTACTGAAATAATCCAACTCTTGCATTTCAATGAAATAAATCCAAAATGAACTTTGAGAAATCAAGAAAATGTAAGTGTGACAAGGTAAACCACATCAAAACACTACTGAAATATTCCAACTCTTGCATTTCAATGAAGGAGATCCAAAATGAACTTTGAAAAATCAAGAGAATATAACTGTGACAAAGTAAACCACGACATAACACTACTGAAATAATCCAACTCTTGCATTTCAACGAAAGAAATCCAAATGAACCTTGAAAAATCAAGAGAATGTAACTGTGACAAGGTAAAGAACTACAAATTACTACTGAAATATTTCAACTCTTGCATTTCAATGAAAGAAATCCTAAATGAACTTTGAAAAATCAAGAGACTGTAACTGTGACAAGGTAAACCACATCAAAACACTACTAAAATATTCCAACTTTTGTATTTCAACGAAAGAAATCCAAAATGAACATTGAAAAATCAAGAGAATGTAAATGTGACAAAGTAAACCACGAAAAAACACTACTGAAATATTCCAACTCTTGCATTTCACGAAAGAAATTCAAAATGAACATTGAAAAATCAAGAGAATGCAACTGTGACAAGGTAAACCACGACAAGACACTTTTGAAATATTCTAACTCTTGCATTTCAACGAAAGAAATCCAAAATGAAATTCGAAAAATCAAGAGAATTTAACTGTGACAAGGTAAACCATGACAAGACACTACTGAAATATTCCAACTCTTGCATTTCAACGAAAGAAATCCAAAATGAACTATGAAAAATCATGAGAATGTAAGTGTGACAAGGTAAACCACGACAAAACACTATTTAAATATTCCAACTCTTGCATTTCAATGAAAGAGATCCAAATGAACTTTGAAAAATCAAGACAATGTAACTGTAACAAGGTTAACCACGACAAAACACTAATGAAATATTCCAACTCTTGCATTTCAACGAAAGAAATTCAAAATGAACTATGAAAAATAAAGAGAATGTAAGTTTGACAAGGTAAAACACGACAAAACACTACTGAAATATTCCAACTCTTGCATTTCAATGAAAGAGATCCAAATGAACTTTGAAAAATGAAGAGAATGTAACTGTGACAAGGTAAACAACGACAAAACACTACTGAAATATTCCAACTCTTGCATTTCAACGAAAGAAATCCAAAATGAACTTTGAAAAATCATGAGAATGTAAGTGTTACAAGGTAAACCACAACAAAACACTACTGAAATATTGCAACTCATGCATTTCAATGAATGAAATTAAAAATGAACTTTGAAAATCAAGAGAATGTAACTGTGACAATGTAAACCACGACAACACACTACTGAAATATTTCAACTCTTGCATTTCAGTGAAATAAATTTAAAATGAACTTTGAAAAATCAAGAGAATGTGACTGTGACAAGGTAAACCACGACAAAACACTACTGAAATATTTCCAACTCTTGCATTTCAACGAAAGAAAATCAAAATGAACTTTGAAAAATCAAGAGAATGTAAGTGTGACAAGGTAAACCACAACAAAACACTACTGAAATATTCCAACTCTTGCATTTCAACGAAAGAAATCCAAAATGAACTTTGAAAAATCAAGAGAATGTAACTGTGACTAGGTAAACCACAACAAAACACTACTGAAGTATTCCAACTCTTGCATTTCAACGAAAGAAATCCAAAATGATATTTGAAAAATCAAGAGAATGTAACTGTGACAAGGTAAACCACGACAAAACACTACTGAAATATTCCAACTCTTGCATTTCAATGAAAGAAATCCAAAATGAACTTTGAAAAATCAAGACAATGTAAGTGTGACAATGTAAACCACAACAAAACTCTACTGAAATATTCCAACTCTTGCATTTCAATGAAAGAAATCCAAAATGAACTTTGAAAAATCAAGAGAATGTAACTGTGACAAAGTAAACCACGACATAACACTACTGAAATATTCCAACTCTTGCATTTCAACGAAACAAATCCAAAATGAACTTTGAAAAATCAAGAAAATGTAACTGTGACAAGGTAAAGAACAACAAAACACTACTGAAATATTCCAACCCTTGCATTTCAATGAAAGAAATCTTAAATGAACTTTGAAAAATCAAGAAAATGTAAATGTGACAAAGTAAACCAAGACAAAACACTACTGAAATATTCCAACTCTTGCATTTCAACGAAAGAAATCCAAATGATCTTTGAAAAATCAAGAGAATGTAACTGTGACAAGGTAAACGACGAAAAACACTACTGAAATATTCCAACTCTTGCATTTCACGAAAAAAATTCAAAATGAACTTTGTAAAATCAATAGAATGCAACTGTGACAAGGTAAACAACGACAAAACACTACTGAAATATTCTAACTCTTGCGTTTCAACGAAAGAAATCCAAAATGACATTTGAAAAATCAAGAGAATGTAACTGTGACAAGGTAAATCACGACAAGACACTACTGAAATATTCCAACTCTTGCATTTCAACGAAAGAAATCCAAATGAACTTTGAAAAATTAAGAGAATGTAACTGTGACATGATAAACCCCGACAAAACACTACTGAAATATTCCAACTCATGCATTTCAACCAAAGAAATCCCAAATGAACTTTGAAAAATCAAGAGAATGTAACTGTGACAAGGTAAACAACAACAAAACACTACTGAAATATTCCAACTCTCGCATTTCAATGAAAAAAATTCCAAAATGAACTTTGAAAAATTAAGAGAATGTAACTGTGATAAGGTAAACCACGACAAAACACTACTGAAATATTCCAACTCTTGCATTTCAACGAAAGAAATCGAAAATGAACTTTGAAAAATCAAGAGAATTTAACTGTGACAAAGTAAACGACGACAAAACACAACTGAAATATTCCAACTCTTGCATTTCAACGAAAGAAATTCAAAATGAACTTTGAAAATATCAAGAGAATATAACAGTGACAAGGTTGACCACGACGAAACACTACTGAAATATTTCAACTCTTACATTTCAACGAAAGAAATCCAAAATGAACTTTCAAACATCAAGAGAATGTAACTTTGACAAGGTAAACCACGACAAAACACTACTGAAATATTCCAACTCTTACATTTCAACGAAAAAAATTCAAAATGAACTTTGAAAAATCAAGAGAATGTAACTGTGACAAGGTAAACCACAACAAAACACTACTGAAATATTCCAATTCTTGCATTTCAACGAAAGAAATCCAAAATGAACTTTGAAAAATCAATAGAATGTAACTATGACAAGATAAACCACGACAAAAAACTACTGAAATATTCCAGCTCTTGCAATTCAATGAAATAAATCCAAAAATGATCTTTGAAAAATCAAGAGAATGTAACTGTGACAAGGTAAACCACAACAAAACACTACTGAAATATTCCAATTCTTTCATTTCAAGGAAAGAAATCCTAAATGAACTTTGAAAAATCAAGAAAATGTAACTGTGACAAGGTAAACCACAATATAACAATACTGAAATATTCCAACTCTTGTATTTCAACGAAAGAAATCGAAATGATCTTTGAAAAATCAAGAGAATGTAACTGTGACAAGGTAAACGACGAAAAAACACTACTGAAATATTCCAACTCTTGCATTTCAACGAAAAAAATTCAAAATGAACTTTGAAAAATCAAGCGAATGCAACTGTGACAAGGTAAACCACGACAAAACACTACTGAAATATTCTAACTCTTGCGTTTCAACGAAAGAAATACAAAATGACATTTGAAAAATCAAGAGAATGTAACTGTGACAAGGTAAATCACGACAAGACACTACTGAAATATTCCAACTCTTTCATTTCAACGAAAGAAATCCAAATGAACTTTGAAAAATTAAGAGAATGTAACTGTGACATGGTAAACCACGACAAAACACTACTGAAATATTCCAACTCATGCATTTCAACCAAAGAAATCCCAAATGAACTTTGAAAAATCAATAGAATGTAACTGTGACAAGGTAAACATCCACAAAACACTACTGAAATTATCCAACTCTTGCATTTCAATGAAAGAAATTCCAAAATGAACTTTGAAACATAAAGAGAATGTAACTGTGATAAGGTAAACCACGACAAAACACTGCTGAAATATTCCAACTCTTACATTTCAAGGAAAGAAATTCAAAATGAACTTTGAAAAATCAAGAGAATGTAAGTGTGACAAGGTAAACCACGACAAAACACTATTGAAATATTCCAACTCTTGCATTTCAATGAAAGAAATCCAAAATGAACTTTGAAAAATTAAGAGAATGTAACTGTGACAAGGTAAACCACGACAAAACACTACTGAAATATTCCAACTCATGCATTTCAATGAGAGAAATCCAAAATATAGTTTGAAAAATCAAGAGAATGTAACTGTGACAAGGTAAACCACAACAAAACACTACTGAAATATTCCAACTCTCGCATTTCAAGGAAAGAAATTCAAACTGAACTTTAAAAGTCAAGAGAATGTAAGTGTGACAAGGTAAATCACGACAAAACACTATTGAAACATTCCAACTCTTGCATTTCAATGAAAGAAATCCAAATGAACTTTGAAAAATTAAGAAAATATAACTGTGACAAGGTCAACCACGACAAAACACAACTGAAATATTCCAACTCATGCATTTCAACGAAAAAAATCCAAAATGAACTTTGAAAAATCAAGAGAATGTAACTGTGACAAGGTAAACCACGACAAAACACTACTGAAATATTCCAACTCTTGCATTTCAACGAAAGAAATCCAAAATGAACTTTGAAAAATCAAGAGAATGTAAGTGTGACAAGGTAAACCACGACAAAACACTACTGAAATATTCCAACTCTTGCAATTCAATGAAAGAAATCCAAATGAACTTTGAAAAATTAAGAGAATGTAACTTTGACAAGGTAAACCATGACAAAACACTACTGAAATAATCCAACTCATGCATTTCGACGAAAGAAATCCAAAATGAAGTTTGAAAAATCAAGAGAATGTAACTGTGACAAGGTAAACAACAACAAAACTACTGAAATATTCCAACTCTTGCATTTCTAAGAAAGAAATTCAAAAAATGAACTTTGAAAAATCAAGAGAATGTAACTCTGACATAGGTAAACCACAACAAAACACTACTGAAGTATTCCAACTCTTGCATTTCAACGAAAGAAATCCAAAATGATACTTTGAAAAATCAAGAGAATGTAACTGTGACAAGGTAAACCACGACAAAACACTACTGAAATATTCCAACTCTTGCATTTAAACGAAAGAAATTCAATATGAACTTTGAAAAATCAAGAGAATGTAACTGTGACAAGGTAAACCACGACAAAACACTATTGAAATGTTCCAACTCTTGCATTTCAATGAAAGAAATCCAAAATGAACTTTGAAAAATCAAGAGAATGTAACTTTGACAAGGTATACAACGACAAAACTCTACTGAAATATTCCAACTCTTGCATTTCAATGAAAGAAATCCAAAATGAACTTTGAAAAATCAAGAGAATGTAACTGTGACAAAGTAAACCACGACAAAACACTACTGAAATATTCCAACTCTTGCATTTCAACGAAAGAAATCCAAAATGAACTTTGAAAAATCAAGAAAATCTAACTGTGACAAGGTAAAGAACAACAAAACACTACTGAAATATTCCAACTCTTGCATTTCAACGAAAGAAATCCTAAATGAACTTTGAAAAATCAAGAGAATGTAAATGTGACAAAGTAAACCACGACAAAAAACTATTGAAATACTCCAACTCTTGCATTTCAACGAAAGAAATCCAAATGAACTTTGGAAAATCAAGAGAATGTAATTGTGACACAGTAAACCACGAAAAACCACTACTTAAATATTCCAACTGTTGCCTTTCAACGAAAAAAAAAAATCCAAACTGAACTTTGAAAAATCAAGAGAATTTAACTCTGACAAGGTAAACCACGACAAAAAACTACTGAAAGATTCCAACTCTTGCATTTCAACGAAAGAAATTCAAAATGAACTTTGAAAAATGAAGAGAATGTAATTGTGACAAGGTAAATCACGACAAGACACTACTGAAATATTCCAACTCTTGCATTTCAACGAAAGAAATCCAAAATGAACATTTGAAAAATCAAGAGAATGTAACTGTGACAAGGTAAATCACGACAAGACACTACTGAAATATTCCAACTCTTGCATTTCAATGAAAGAAATCCAAAATGAACTTTGAAAAATCAAGAGAATGTAACTTTGACAAGGTAAACAACGACAAAACACTACTGAAATATTCCAACTCTTGCTTTGCAACGAAAGAAATCCAAAATGAACTTTGAAAAATCAAGAGAATGTAAGTGTGACAAGGTAGAACTTTGAAAAATCAAGAGAATGTAACTGTGACTAGGTAAACCACAACAAAACACTACTGAAGTATTCCAACTCTTGCACTTCAACGAAAGAAATCCAAAATGATATTTGAAAAATCAAGAGAATGTAACTGTGACAAGGTAAACCACGACAAAACACTACTGAAATATTTCAACTCTTGCATTTCACGAAAGAAATTCAAAATGAACTTTGAAAAATCAAGAGAATGTAACTGTGACAAGGTAAACCACGACAATACACTACTGAAATATTCCAACTCTTGCATTTCAATGAAAGAAATCCAAAATGAACTTTGAAAAATCAAGCGAATGTAACTTTGGCAAGGTATACAACGACAAAACTCTACTGAAATATTCCAACTCTTGCATTTCAATGAAAGAAATCCAAAATGAACTTTGAAAAATCAAGATAATGTAACTGTGACAAAGTAAACCACGACATAACACTACTGAAATATTCCAACTTTTGCATTTCAACGAAAGAAATCCAAAATGAACTTTGAAAAATCAAGAAAATGTAACTGTGACAAGGTAAAGAACAACAAAACACTACTGAAATATTCCAACTCTTGCATTTCAATGAAAGAAATCCTAAATGAACTTTGAAAAATCAAGAGAATGTAAATGTGACAAAGTAAACCACGACAAAAAACTATTGAAATACTCCAACTCTTGCATTTCAACGAAATAAATCAAAATGATCTTTGAAAAATCAAGAGAATGTAACTGTGAAAAGGTAAACGACGAAAAAACACTACTGAAATATTCCAACTCTTGCATTTCACGAAAAAAATTCAAAATGAACTTTGAAAAATCAAGAGAATGCAACTCTGACAAGGTAAACCACGACAAAACACTACTGAAATATTCTAACTCTTGCATTTCAACGAAAGAAATCCAAAATGACATTTGAAAAATCAAGAGAATGTAATTGTGACAAGGTAAATCACGACAAGACACTACTGAAATATTCTAACTCTTGCATTTCAACTAAAGAAATCCAAAATGACATTTGAAAAATCAAGAGAATGTAACTGTGACAAGGTAAATCACGACAAGACACTACTGAAATATTCTAACTCTTGCATTTCAATGAAAGAAATCCAAAATGAACTTTGAAAAATCAAGAGAATGTAACTTTGACAAGGTATACAACGACAAAACACTACTGAAATATTCCAACTCTTGCATTTCAACGAAAGAAATTCAAAATGAACTTTGAAAAATCAAGAGAATGTAAGTGTGACAAGGTAAACCATGACAAAACACTATTGAAATATTCCAACTCTTGCATTTCAATGGAAGAAATCCAAATGAACTTTGAAAAATTAAGAGAATGTAACTTTGAAAAGGTAAACCACAACAAAACACTACTGAAATATTCGAACTCTTGCATTTCAATGAAAGATATTCAAACTAAACTTTGACAAATCAAGAAAATGTAACTGTGACAAGGTAAGCCACAACAAAACCCTACTGAAATATTCCAACACTTGCATTTCAACGAAAGAAATCCAAAATGAACTTTGAAAAATCAAGAGAATTTAAGTGTGACAAGGTAAACCATTACAAAACACTACTGAAATATTCCAACAGTTGCATTTCAACGAAAGAAATTCAAAATGAACTTTGAAAAATTAAGAGAATGTAACTGTGACAAGGTAAACCATGACAAAACCCTACTGAAATATTCCAACTCTTGCATTTCAACAAAAGAAATCCAAAATGAACTTTGAAAAATCAAGAGAATGTAACTGTGACTAGGTAAACCATAACAAAACACTACTGAAATATTCCAACTCTTGCATTTCAATGAAATTAATCCAAAATGAACTTTGAAAAATCAAGAAAATGTAAGTGTGACAATGTAAACCACAACAAAACACTACTGAAATATTCCAACTCTTGCATTTCAATGAAAGAAATCCAAAATGAACTTTGAAAAATCAAGAGAATATAACTGTGACAAAGTAAACCACGACAAAACACTACTGAAATATTCCAACTCTTGCATTTCAACGAAAGAAATCCAAATGAACCTTGAAAAATCAAGAGAATGTAACTGTGACAAGGTAAAGAACTACAAATTACTACTGAAATATTTCAACTCTTGCATTTCAATGAAAGAAATCCTAAATGAACTTTGAAAAATCAAGAGACTGTAACTGTGACAAGGTAAACCACATCAAAACACTACTGAAATATTCCAACTTTTGTATTTCAACGAAAGAAATCCAAAATGAACATTGAAAAATCAAGAGAATGTAAATGTGACAAAGTAAACCACGAAAAAACACTACTGAAATATTCCAACTCTTGCATTTCACGAAAGAAATTCAAAATGAACTTTGAAAAATCAAGAGAATGCAACTGTGACAAGGTAAACCACGACAAGACACTTTTGAAATATTCTAACTCTTGCATTTCAACGAAAGAAATCCAAAATGAAATTCGAAAAATCAAGAGAATTTAACTGTGACAAGGTAAACCATGACAAGACACTACTGAAATATTCCAACTCTTGCATTTCAACGAAAGAAATCCAAAATTAACTATGAAAAATCATGAGAATGTAAGTGTGACAAGGTAAACCACGACAAAACACTATTTAAATATTCCAACTCTTGCATTTCAATTAAAGAGATCCAAATGAACTTTGAAAAATGAAGACAATGTAAGTGTGACAAGGTAAACAACAACCAAACACTAATGAAATATTCCAACTCTTGCATTTCAACGAAAGAAATCCAAAATGAACTATGAAAAATCATGAGAATGTAAGTGTGACAAGGTAAACCACGACAAAACACTATTGAAATATTCCAACTCTTGCATTTCAATGAAAGAGATCCAAATGAACTTTGAAAAATGAAGACAATGTAAGTGTGACAAGGTAAACAACGACAAAACACTACTGAAATATTCCAACTCTTGCATTTCAACGAAAGAAATCCAAAATGAACTTTGAAAAATCATGAGAATGTAAGTGTTACAATGTAAACCACAACAAAACACTACTGAAATATTGCAACTCATGCATTTCAATGAATGAAATTAAAAATGAACTTTGAAAATCAAGAGAATGTAAGTGTGACAAGGTAAACCACAACAAAACACTACTGAAATATTCCAACTCTTGCATTTCAGTGAAATAAATTTAAAATGAACTTTGAAAAATCAAGAGAATGTAACTGTGACAAAGTAAACCACGACAAAATGCTACTGAAATATTTCCAACTCTTGCATTTCAACGAAAGAAAATCAAAATGAACTTTGAAAAATCAAGAGAATGTAAGTGTGACAAGGTAAACCACAACAAAACACTACTGAAATATTCCAAGTCTTGCATTTCAATGAAAGAAATCCAAAATGAACTTTGAAAAATCAAGAGAATGTAACTGTGACTAGGTAAACCACGACAAAACACTACTGAAGTATTCCAACTCTTGCATTTCAAAGAAAGAAATCCAAAATGAACTTTGAAAAATCAAGAGAATGTAACTCTTACAAGGTAAACCACGACAAAACACTACTGAAATATTCCAACTCTTGCATTTCAATGAAAGAAATCCAAAATGAACTTTGAAAAATCAAGAAAATGTAAGTGTGACAATGTAAACCACAACAAAACTCTACTGAAATATTCCAAATCTTGCATTTCAATGAAAGAAATCCAAAATGAACTTTGAAAAATCAAGAGAATGTAACTGTGACAAAGTAAACCACGACATAACACTACTGAAATATTCCAACTCTTGCATTTCAACGAAACAAATCCAAAATGAACTTTGAAAAATCAAGAAAATGTAACTGTGACAAGGTAAAGAACAACAAAACACTACTGAAATATTCCAACCCTTGCATTTCAATGAAAGAAATCTTAAATGAACTTTGAAAAATCAAGAAAATGTAAATGTGACAAAGTAAACCAAGACAAAACACTACTTAAATATTCCAACTCTTGCATTTCAACGAATGAAATCCAAATGATCTTTGAAAAATCAAGAGAATGTAACTGTGACAAGGTAAACGACGAAAAAACACTACTGAAATATTCCACCTCTTGCATTTCACGAAAAAAATTCAAAATGAACTTTGTAAAATCAATAGAATGCAACTGTGACAAGGTAAACAACGACAAAACACTACTGAAATATTCTAACTCTTGCGTTTCAACGAAAGAAATCCAAAATGACATTTGAAAAATCAAGAGAATGTAACTGTGACAAGGTAAATCACGACAAGACACTACTGAAATATTCCAACTCTTGCATTTCAACGAAAGAAATCCAAATGAACTTTGAAAAATTAAGAGAATGTAACTGTGACATGGTAAACCCCGACAAAACACTACTGAAATATTCCAACTCATGCATTTCAACCAAAGAAATCCCAAATGAACTTTTAAAAATCAAGAGAATGTAACTGTGACAAGGTAAACAACGACAAAACACTACTGAAATTATCCAACTCTTGCATTTCAACGAAAGAAATTCCAAAATGAACTTTGAAAAATAAAGAGAATGTAACTGTGATAAGGTAAACCACGACAAAACACTACTGAAATATTCCAACTCTTACATTTCAACTAAATAAATCAAAAATGAACTTTGAAAAATCAAGAGAATTTAACTGTGACAAAGTAAACGACGACAAAACACAACTGAAATATTCCAACTCTTGCATTTCACGAAATAAATTCAAAATGAACTTTGAAATATCAAGAGAATGTAACTGTGACAATGTAAACCACGACAAAACACTACTGAAATATTACAACTCTTACATTTCAACGAAAGAAATCCAAAATGAACGTTGAAAAATCAAGAGAATTTAACTGTGACAAGGTAAACCACGACAAAACACTACTGAAATATTCCGACTCTTGCATTTCAATGAAAGAAATTCAAAATGAACTTTGAAAAATTAAGAGAATGTAAGTGTGACAAGGTAAACCACAACAAAACACTACTGAAATATTCCAATTCTTGCATTTCAATGAAAGAAATCCAAAATGAACTTTGAAAAATCAAGAGAATGTAACTGTGACTAGGTAAACCACAACAAAACACTACTGAAGTATTCCAACTCTTGCATTTCAACGAAAGAAATCAAAAATGATCTTTGAAAAATCAAGAGAATGTAACTGTGACAAGGTAAACCACGACAAAACACTACTGAAATATTCCAACTCTTGCATTTCAATGAAAGAAATCTTAAATGAACTTTGAAAAATCAAGAGAATGTAAATGTGACAAAGTAAACCACGACAAAACACTACTGAAATATTCCAACTCTTGCATTTCAACGAATGAAATCCAAATGATCTTTGAAAAATCAAGAGAATGTAACTGTGACAAGGTAAACGACGAAAAAACACTACTGAAATATTCCAACTCTTGCATTTCACGAAAAAAATTCAAAATGAACTTTGAAAAATCAAGCGAATGCAACTGTGACAAGGTAAACCACGACAAAACACTACTGAAATATTCTAACTCTTGCGTTTCAACGAAAGAAATCCAAAATGACATTTGAAAAATCAAGAGAATGTAACTGTTACAAGGTAAATCACGACAATACACTACTGAAATATTCCAACTCTTGCATTTCAACGAAAGAAATCCAAATGAACTTTGAAAAATTAAGAGAATGTAACTGTGACATGGTAAACCACGACAAAACACTACTGAAATATTCCAACTCATGCATTTCAACCAAATAAATCCCAAATGAACTTTGAAAAATCAAGAGAATGTAACTGTGACAAGGTAAACAACGACAAAACAATACTGAAATTATCCAACTCTTGCATTTCAACGAAAGAAATTCCAAAATGAACTTTGAAACATACAAGAGAATGTAACTGTGATAAGGGAAACCACGGCAAAACACTACTGAAATATTCCAACTCTTACATTGCAACGAAAGAAATTCAAAATGAACTTTGAAACATCAAGAGAATGTAACAGTGACAAGGTAAGGCATTACAAAACACATTTCAACGAAAGAAATTCAAAATGAACTTTGAAAAATCAAGAGAATGTAACTGTGATACGGTAAACCACGACAAAACACTACTGAAATATTCCAACTCTTGCATGTCAATGAAAAAGATCCAAAATGAACTTTGAAAAATCAAGAGAATTTAACTGTGACAAAGTAAACCACGACAAAACACAACTGAAAAATTCCAACTCTTGCATTTCACGAAAGAAATTCAAAATGAACTTTGAACAATCAAGAGAATGTAACTGTGACAAGGTAAACCACGACAAAACACTAATGAAATATTCCAATTCTTACATTTCAAGGAAAGCAATCCAAAATGAACTTTGAAAAATCAAGAGAATTTAACTGTGACAAGGTAAACCACGACAAAACGCTACTGAAATATTCCAACTCTTGCATTTCAAGGAAAGAAATCCAAAATGAACTTTGAAAAATCATGAGAATGTAAGTGTGACAAGGTAAACCACGACAAAACACTACTGAAATATTCCAATTCTTGTAGTTCAACGAAGTAAATTCAAAATGGACTTTGAAAAATCATGAGACTGTGACTTTGACAAGGTAAACATCGACAAAACACTTCTGAAATATTCCAACTCTTGCATTTCAAAGAAAGAAATTCCAAAATGAACTTTGAAAAATAAAGAGAATGTAACTGTGATAAGGTAAACCACGACAAAACACTGCTGAAATATTCCAACTCTTGCATTTCAACGAAAGAAATCCAAAATGAACTTTGAAAAATCAAGAAAATGTAACTGTGTCAAGGTAAAGCATTACAAAACACATTTCAACGAAAGAAATTCAAAATGAACTTTGAAAAATGAAGAGAATGCAACTGTGATACGGTAAACCACGACAAAGCACTACTGAAATATTCCAACTCTTGCATTTGAAGGAAAGAAATCCAAAATGAACTTTGAAAAATCAAGAGAATTTAACTGTGACAAGGTAAACCACGACAAAACACTACTTAAATATTCCAAATATTGCATTTCACGAAAGAAATTCAAAATGAACTTTGAAAAATCAAGAGAATGTAACTGTGACAAGGTAAACCACGACAAAACACTACTGAAATATTCCAACTCTTGCATTTCAAGGAAAGAAATCCAAAATGAACTTTGAAAAATCATGAGAATGTAAGCGTGACAAGTTAAACCACAACAAAACACTACTGAAATATTCCAACTCTTGCATTTCAACGAAAGAAATTCAAAATGAACTTTGAAAAATCAAGAGAATGTAATTGTGACAAGGTAAACCACGACAAAACACTAATGAAATATTCCAACTCTTGCATTTCAATGAAAGAGATCCAAATGAACTTTGAAAAATTAAGAGAATGTAACTGTGACAAGGTAAACCACGACAAAACACTACTGAAATATTCCAACTCATGCATTTCAATGAGAGAAATCCAAAATAAAGTTTGAAAAATCAAGAGAATGTAACTGTGACAAGGTAAACCACAACAAAACACTACTGAAATATTCCAACTCTTGCATTTCAAGGAAAGAAATTCAAACTGAACTTTAAAAATCAAGAGAATGTAAGTGTGACAAGGTAAACCACGACAAAACACTATTGAAATATTCCAACTCTTGCATTTCAATGAAAGAAATCCAAATGAACTTTGAAAAATTAAGAAAATGTAACTGTGAAAAGGTAAACCATGACAAAACACTACGGAAATATTCCAACTCATGCATTTCAACGAAAAAAATCCAAAATGAACTTTGAAAAATCAAGAGAATGTTACTGTGACAAGGTAAACAACGACAAAACACTACTGAAATATTCCAACTCTTGCATTTCAACGGAAGAAATTCAAAATAAAATTTGAAAAATTAAGATAAAGTAAGTGTGATATGGTAAACCACGACAAAACACTATTAAAATATTCCAACTCTTGCATTTCAATGAAAGAAAACCAAATTGAACTTTGAAAAATTAAGAGAATGTAACTGTGACAAGGTAAACCATGACAAAACCCTACTGAAATATTCCAACTCATGCATTTCGATGAAAGAAATCCAAAATGAAGTTTGAAAAATCAAGAGAATGTAACTGTGACAAGGTAAACCAAAACAAAACTACTGAAATATTCCAACTCTTACATTTCTAAGAAAGAAATTCAAAAAATGAACTTTGAAAAATCAGGAGAATGTAAATGTGACAAGGTAAACCACGACAAAACACAACTGAAATATTCCAACTCTTGCATTTCAACGAATGAAATCCAAATGATCTTTGAAAAATCAAGAGAATGTAACTGTGACAAGGTAAACGACGAAAAAACACTACTGAAATATTCCAACTCTTGCATTTCACGAAAAAAATTCAAAATGAACTTTGAAAAATCAAGCGAATGCAACTGTGACAAGGTAAACCACGACAAAACACTACTGAAATATTCTAACTCTTGCGTTTCAACGAAAGAAATCCAAAATGACATTTGAAAAATCAAGAGAATGTAACTGTGACAAGGTAAAACACGACAAGACACTACTGAAATATTCCAACTCTTGCATTTCAACGAAAGAAATCCAAATGAACTTTGAAAAATTAAGAGAATGTAACTGTGACATGGTAAACCACGACAAAACACTACTGAAATATTCCAACTCATGCATTTCAACCAAAGAAATCCAAAATGAACTTTGAAAAATCAAGAGAATGTAACTGTGACAAGGTAAACAACGACAAAACAATACTGAAATTATCCAACTCTTGCATTTCAACGAAAGAAATTCCAAAATGAACTTTGAAACATAAAGAGAATGTAACTGTGATAAGGTAAACCACGACAAAACACTACTGAAATATTCCAACTCTTGCATTTCAACTAAAGAAATCCAAAATGAACTTTTAAAAATCAAGAGAATGTAACTGTGTCAAGGTAAGGCATTACAAAACACATTTCAACGAAAGAAATTCAAAATGAACTTTGAAAAATCAAGAGAATGTAACTGTGATACGGTAAACCACGACAAAACACTACTGAAATATTCCAACTCTTGCATGTCAATGAAAAAGATCCAAAATGAACTTTGAAAAATCAAGAGAATTTAACTGTGACAAAGTAAACCACGACAAAACACAACTGAAATATTCCAACTCTTGCATTTCACGAAAGAAATCCAAAATAAAATTTGGAAAATTAAGATAATTTAACTGTGAAAAGGTAAACCATGACAAAACACTACTGAAATATTCCAACTCTTGCATTTGAATGAATGAAATCCAAATGAACTTTGAAAAATTAAGAGAATGTAACTGTGACAAGGTAAACCACGACAAAACACTACTGAAATATTCCAACTCATGCATTTCAACGAAAAAAATCCAAAATGAACTTTGAAAAATCAAGAGAATGTTACTGTGACAAGGTAAACAACGACAAAACACTACTGAAATATTCCAACTCTTGCATTTCAACGAAAGAAATTCAAAATGAACTTTGAAAAATCAAGAGAATGTAAGTGTGACAAGGTAAACCACAACAAAACACTATTGAAATATTCCAACTTTTGCATTTCAATGAAAGAAATCCAAATGAACTTTGAAAAATTAAGAGAATATAACTGTGACAAGGTAAACCATGACAAAACACTACTGAAATATTCCAACTCATGCATTTCGATGAAAGAAATCCAAAATGAAGTTTGAAAAATCAAGAGAATGTAACTGTGACAAGGTAAACAACGACAAAACACTACTGAAATATTCCAACTCTTGCTTTTCAACGAAAGAAATTCAAAATGAACTTTGAAAAATCAAGAGAATGTAACTGTGACAAGGTAAACCACGACAAAACACAACTGAAATATTCCAACTCTTGCATTTCACGGAAGAAATTCAAAATGAACTTTGAAAAATCACGAGAATGTAGCTGTGACAAGGTAAACCACGACAAAACACTACTGAAATATTCCAATTCTTGCATTTCAAGGAAAGAAATCCAAAATGAACTTTGAAAAATCAACATAATGTAACTGTGACAAGGTAAACCACGACAAAACACTACTTAAATATTCCAACTCTTGCATTTCAAGGAAAGAAATCCAAAATGAGCTTTGAAAAATCCTGAGAATGTAAATGTGACAAGTTAAACCACAACAAAACACTACTGAAATATTCCAACTCTTGCATTTAAACGAAAGAAATTCAAAATGAACTTTGAAAAATCAAGAGAATGTAAGTGTGACAAGGTAAACCACGACAAAACACTATTGAAATATTCCAACTCTTGCATTTCAATGAAAGAGATCCAAATGAACTTTGAAAAATCAAGAGAATGTAACTGTGACAAGGTAAACCACGACAAAATACTACTGAAATAATCCAACTCATTCATTTCAATGATAGAAATCCAAAATAAAGTTTGAAAAATCAAGAGAATGTACCTTTGACAAGGTAAACCACAACAAAACACTACTGAAATATTCCAACTCTTGCATTTCAAGGAAAGAAATTCAAACTGAACTTTAAAAATCAAGAGAATGTAAGTGTGACAAGGTAAACCACGACAAAACACTATTGAAATATTCCAACTCTTGCATTTAAATGAAAGAAATCCAAATGAACTTTGAAAAATTAAGAAAATGTAACTGTGATAAGGTAAACCATGACAAAACACTACTGAAATATTCCAACTCATGCATTTCAACGAAAAAAATCCAAAATGAACTTTGAAAAATCAAGAGAATGTAACTGTGACAAGGTAAACCACGACAAAACACTACTTAAATATTCCAACTCTTGCATTTCAAGAAAAAGAAATCCAAAATGAGCTTTGAAAAATCATGAGAATGTAAGTGTGACAAGTTAAACCACAACAAAACACTACTGAAATATTCCAACTCTTGCATTTCAACGAAAGAAATTCAAAATGAACTTTGAAAAATCAAGAGAATGTAACTGTGACAAGGTAAACCACGACAAAGCACTATTGAAATATTCCAACTCTTGCATTTCAATGAAAGAAATCCAAATGAACTTTGAAAAATTAAGAGAATGTAACTGTGACAAGGTAAACCACGACAAAACACTACTGAAATATTCCAACTCCTTCATTTCAAGGAGATAAATCCAAAATAAAGTTTGAAAAATCAAGAGAATGTAACTGTGACAAGGTAAACCACAACAAAACACTACTGAAATATTCCAACTCTTGCATTTCAAGTAAATAAATTCAAAATTAACTTTAAAAATACAGAGAATGTAAGTGTGACAAGGTAAACCACGACAAAGCACTATTGAAATATTCCAACTCTTGCATTTCAATGAAAGAAATCCAAATGAACTTTGAAAAATTAAGAAAATGTAACTGTGATAAGGTAAACCACGACAAAACACTACTGAAATATTCCAACTCATGCATTTCAAAGAAAAAAATCCAAAATGAACTTTGAAAAATCAGGAGAATGTAACTGTGACAAGGTAAACCACGACAAAACACTACTGAAATATTCCAACTCTTGCATTTCAACGAAAGAAATTCAAAATGAACTTTGAAAAATCAAGAGAAAGTAAGTGTGATAAGGTAAACCACGACAAAACACTATTGAAATATTCCAACTCTTGCATTTCAATGAAAGAAATCCAAATGAACTTTGAAAAATTAAGAGAATGTAACTGTGTCAAGGTAAAGCATTACAAAACACATTTCAAAGAAAGAAATTCAAAATGAACTTTGAAAAATCAAGAGAATGTAACTGTGATACGGTAAACCACGACAAAACACTACTTAAATATTCCAACTCTTGCATTTCAAGGAAAGAAATCCAAAATGAGCTTTGAAAAATCATGAGAATGTAAGTGTGACAAGTTAAACCAGAACAAAACACTACTGAAATATTCCAACTCTTGCATTTCAAGGAAAGAAATTCAAAATGAACTTTGAAAAATCAAGAGAATGTAAGTGTGCAAGGTAAACCACGACAAAACACTATTGAAATATTCCAACTCTTGCATTTCAATGAAAGAGATCCAAATGAACTTTGAAAAATTAAGAGAATGTAACTGTGACAAGGTAAACCACGACAAAACACTACTGAAATATTCCAACTCATGCATTTCAATGAAAGAAATCCAAAATAAAGTTTGAAAAATCAAGAGAATGTACCTGTGACAAGGTAAACCACAACAAAACACTACTGAAATATTCCAACTCTTGCATTTCAAGGAAAGAAATTCAAACTGAACTTTAAAAATCCAGAGAATGTAAGTGTGACAAGGTAAACCACGACAAAACACTATTGAAATATTCCAACTCTTGCATTTCAATGAAAGAAATCCAAATGAACTTTGAAAAATTAAGAAAATGTAACTGTGAAAAGGTAAACCATGACAAAACACTACTGAAATATTCCAACTCATGCATTTCAACGAAAAAAATCCAAAATGTACTTTGAAAAATCAAGAGAATGTAACTGTGACAAGGTAAACCACGACAAAACACTACTTAAATATTCCAACTCTTGCATTTCAACTAAATAAATTCAAAATGAACTTAGAAAAATTAATAGAATGTAAGTGTGACAAGGTAAACCACGACAAAACACTATTGAAATATTCCAATTCTTTCATTTCAATGAAAGAAATCCAAATGAACTTTGAAAAATTAAGAGAATATAACTGTGACAAGGTAAACCACGACAAAACAATACTGAAATATTCCAACTCATGCATTTCGATGAAAGAAATCCAAAATGAAGTTTGAAAAATCAAGAGAATGTAACTGTGACACGATAAACAACGACAAAACACTACTGAAATATTCCAACTCATGCATTTCAACGAAAGAAATTCAAAATTAACATTAAAATATAAAGATAATGTAACTGTGACAAGGTAAACGATGACAAAACACAACTGAAATATTCCAACTCTTGCATTTCACGAAAGAAATTCAAAATGAACTTTGAAAAATTAAGAGAATGTAACTGTGACAAGGTAAACCATGACAAAACACTACTGAAATAATCCAACTCTTGCATTTCAACGAAAGAAATTCAAAATGAACTTTGAAAAATCAAGAGAAAGTAAGTGTGACAAAGTAAACCACGACAAAACACTATTGAAATATTCCAACTCTTGCATTTCAATGAAAGAAATCCAAATGAACTTTGAAAAATTAAGAGAATGTAACTGTGACAAGGTAAACCATGACAAAACACTACTGAAATAATCCAACTCATGCATTTCGATGAAAGAAATCCAAAATGAAGTTTGAAAAATCAAGAGAATGTAACTGTGACAAGGTAAACAATGACAAAACAATAATGAAATATTCCAACTCTTGAATTTCAAAGAAAGAAATTCAAAATGAACTTTGAAAAATCAAGAAAATGTAACTGTGACAAGTTAAACCACGACAAAACAATACTGAAATATTCCAACTCTTGCGTTTCAAAGAAAGAAATTCAAAATGAACTTTGAAAAATTTAGAGAATGTAAGTGTGACAAGGTAAACCACAACAAAACACTAATGGTGGGATGGGGAGCCAAAAGTTGGGGGGAGGGGGCCCTTCTGTGTCTCAAATGCGCAAATAAAAAAGTATTACAAAAATGGGGGGCAAAAAAGTTGGGGGCTCTTTGGGGCCCCGGGGGGCCTTCGGGGGCCCTTTGGGGTTATTTGTCGGCCCGGGGGCTCTTTGGGGGCCAGGGGGGTATTAGGAGGCCCGGGGCGTTTAGGGCCGAGGGGTTCCTTCGGGGTTGGGGTAGGGGGTCGGGGCCCTTTGGGGTTGGGGTAGGGGGGTTGTTGGGGTTGGGGACCTCACAACACTGTTCAAATGGAACTGGTGTATTATAACGACCACAGAGTTTCACCCTCAAATCATCTTCTAAATCATCTTCTAAAATACCTCAAACGGTTTCGCATAAATCATCTTCTAAAATGTCTCAAAACGGTTTCGCCCAAATAATCCTTAAACGTAACTTCTGCGTGTTCCTTTTGTTTTGCCATCCCTGCGCTGTCACATTTGAAATTCCTAGGAAACCCTTTCCCACGTTAATCTCTTCATCTCTAAGATGTTCTTGGTTAGACTATTATGGCTTCGATAGAATATCAATTTATCGCTAAGTCCAATGACCTGAGAAGCCGTATCATGCAAATCAAGTTCTCAGAAATTCTCTCCCCTTCTTGTCCTAGATCAATACATCTCTTCCCCTTATTGCGCATGTGCAAACTTTGTCCCGGAGACAATACACCTGGACGAACAACAACAACAAATCAATTGACCTTGAAAATACATCAAAGTGAGAAAAATCCTGTTTTTTCATTCTCAGTGACAAAAACCATAAAAACATGCATAAATCATGTACTTTCAGCGTTAGACTTAATTGTAGATGGCAGCACGCAGTGTTCTCGTGGGAGTCTATGCCCAAATATGGTGTGGGGTCACGAGTTATAGATCAATACATTCCACACTGATTATGTAAATCACCCCTCGTGTCATTACACTTGGCCAAACAACAACAACAAATCACTCGACCTTGACCCCATTAGACATTAATAAACCATGAAAATACATCAAAGTGAGAAAAATCCAGTTTTTTTATTCTCAGTGACAAAATCCATAAAAACATGCATAAATTATGTCTTGTTTGTACTTGTCCTAGTCGAGTCCTGGATCAAAACAATCCCCCATGGATTATGTAAATCAAGTTCTCGGAAATTCACTTCCACCTCGAGTCCTAGATCAATAAATCTCTCCCCACCGTCAATGTGCATGTGCAAAGTTCGCCCCAGGAGTCTTTACACCTGGCCAAACAACAACAAATAAATTGACCTTGACCCCATTAGACATTAATAAACCATGAAAATACATAAAAGTGAGAAACATCCTGTTTTTTCATTCCCAGTGACAAAAACCATAAAAACATGCATAAATTATGTACTGTCAGCATTAGACTAAATTGTAGATGGCAGCACGCAGTGTATTCGGTAGTCAATAAGGGGGTTCTACTGTCAAACTAAAAAACGAGCAGAAATTAACATGAGTTGGGCGCAAAACCCCTATGCCTTCCCAAGGCCAGAACAAAATTTGCACTTTACTGAAAAAAACTTTTATGATTTTACTTTTATAACTTAAATAAATCAAATAATGTTAACATTTTGATTACTAAATATTAGTATATCTATATTAAACTGTCAGTGCACATTCATTTGTATTTTTTCAGTAAAGTGCAAATTATGTTCTGGCCATGGGAAGGCATAGGGGTTTTACGCCCAATTCATGTTAATTTCTGCTCGTTTTGAGTTTAAATCGGTTATTTATCGTAATTTCTGTACGTTTTGGGTTTCATTTATTTATCGATGCTGATTTGTGGTAGTTTCAAGCTTGGTAGATTATTTGATTTTATTTTTGCTCATTTTTGTTTAATGGAGTTCTTTACTTTTCTTTGAAAAACTTATTTTGTGGGAAAAGTTTTTTTTAATTAATTTCTGTTCGTTTTATATTGACATAGTCTTTTCAAGGAAAAAAATAACACTTTAAATCTTTTCGTTTTTTAAGACTTTATGGTTTGGCCTGCTATTTGTATACTGGAGAAAATTTTTCAGCAATTTTTAACAACATACACCCTTTTAAAAATCTGGATACATAAAGTACTGTTTAATGTAGTTTCATACCTCCTCAAGTTCACAAGAAAAGGAAAAGTTGATACCATTCGCAAAAAAGTCTGTTTACTTTATATGACAGCTTGGATACATTTAATCTATTTTTAATTTGGTTAAATTTTCAGGGCATAAGTATCCGAGAAAGTCCAAACATAAAACCCTCATTCGTTCTTGGGATACTGCTGAAATGCATTAGAGGAAATTAGTATTAACAGAGTGCTTTTTTATTTAATCTTAAGGAGACATTTAGTTTTTAAACATAATGGGCAAATGGGAGGGTGGGGGTGGGTGGATGGGTGTGGAAGTGGGATTAGTTGCCCTACAATCTCCCTTGAATTTTTAAAAGGGCATCAGTCCTTTCTATTTTCAATCGAATGAGCCCCTTTCGAAGTTCCCACGACAACTCCTTCGATACGAAGTGCCCTGGTCTAAACAACAACAATAACAAAAAAATTTTACTAATCACTTTCGACTATTAAAAAGGACACTAGAACTTTGAATTTCAAATCGAATGAGCCGTTTTTTGAAGTTTCTGCGACAACGCCTTCTATAAAAACCTAATCTGCTCCCAGGGCAAAACTTAAACCCCTTGCCCTGAGGGATGTGGGGGAATATCCTCCTCAAAAACATATTTTCTATCTGGAAATCAACTACGCTGAACAAAATGGCTATCTAATAATTTTTATTGGATGTGGTTGGGGGAATGGTGGGCGTGGGGGGGCTAGTTGCCCCCCAATCACTTTCGACTATTAAAAAGGGCACTAGCCCTTTGAATTTCCAATCGAATGATCCATGGCATAACTTAAAACCCTTGCCCTGAGGGTTTTAGGGGAGTTTCCTCCTCAAAAACATATTTTCTACCTGGAAATCAACTAGCCACGCTGAATAAAATGTTTATCTCAAAATTTTGATTGGGTGTGTTTGGGCAAATGATGGGCGTGGAGGGGGCGAGGTGCCCTCCAATAAATTTCGAGTATTAAAAAGGACAATAGCCCATTGAATTTCCAATCGAATGAGCCTGTTTTGAAGTTTCTACGACAACGCCTTCTATATAAACCTTATATGCCCCCAGGGCATAACTTAAAACCCTTGCCCTGAGGGTTGAGGGAGAGTAAAAAGGTAAAGGTATCCTCCTCAAAAACATATTCTCTATCCGGAAATCAACTAGACTACGCTGAACAAAATAGCTATTTCAAAATGTTGATTGGGTGTGTTTGGGGGAATGATGGGCGTGGGGGTGCGAGGTGTCCTTCAATCGCTTTCAACTATTAGAAAGAGCAATAGCCCATTGAATTTCCAATCGAATGAGTCTGTTTTGAAGCTTCTACGATAACGCCTTCTATAAAAACGTTATATGCCCCTGGGCATAACTTAAAACCCTTGCCCTGAGGGTTTTGGGGGAGTGTCCTCCTCAAAAACATATTTTCTATCTGGAAATTAACTAGCCTACGCTGAACAAAATGGCTATCTCAAAATTTTGATTAAACGTGGTTGTGGGAATGATGGGCTGGGGGGGGGGGGGCTAGTTGCCCTCCAATCACTTTCGACTATTAATAAGGGCACTAGCCCTTTGAATTTCCAATCGAATGAACCTGTTTTGAAGTTTCTACGACAACGCCTTCTATAAAAACCTTATGTGTCCCCAGGGCATAACTTAAAACCCTTGCCCTGAGGGTTGTAGGGGATTGTCCTCCTCAGAAACGTATTTTCTATCTGGAAATCAACTATGCTACGCCTGACAAAATGGCTATCTCCAAATTTTGATTGGATGTGTTTGGGGGAATGATGGGCGGGGGGGGGGGGGTAAGGTGCCCTCCAATCACTTTCGACTATTAAAAAGAGGTCTAGACCTTTTAATTTCCAATCAAATGAGCCTGTTTTGAAGTTTCTATGGACATTGCCTTCTATAAAAACCTTATATGCCCCCAGGGCGTAACTTCAAAACTTTGCCCTAAGGGTTACGGGGGAGTATCCTCCTCAAAAATATATTTTCTATCTGGAAATCAACTACGCTGAACAAAATGACTATCTCAAAATTTTGATTGGATGTGTGTGGGGGAATGATGGGCGTAGGGGGGCTAGTTGCCCTCCAATCACTATCGACTATTGAAAAGGGCACTAGAACTCTCGATTTCCAATCGAATGAGCCCCTTTTGAAGTTTTTACGAGGACCCATTCCATATGAAGTGCCCTGCTCAAAAGGAAAAAAAAAATAATAAATGATACATATGTGGCAACATCATAACTTAAAACCCTTGCTCCGAGGGTTGTGGGGGAGTGTTCTCCTCAAAAAGATATTTTGTATCTGGAAATCAACTACGCTGAACAAAATGGCTATCTCAAAATTTTGATTGGATGTGTTTGGGGGAATGATGAGCGTGGGGGGGGGGCTAGCTTCCCTCCAATCACTTTCGACTATTAAAAAGGGCACTAGCCACTCCAATTTCCAATCGAATGAGCCTTTTTTGAAGTTTCTACGACAACTCCTTCGATACGAAGTGCCCGTGTATGGAGAAAAAACAAAAAAAAAACACATTGTGCCCACATCGTTCTTAACTTAGGCAGAGCTAGCGCGCTGCCTATGATAAAAGTATGGTAAGGAGTATTTTTAAGGCAGAATCGTAAGCAAAAATTTTCTGGGAAGGATTCACAGCAGGGATGGAATTGTCCGGGGATAATTTCCCGGTGGAAGAACTTTACATGGGAGGAACTTTATATAGAGGAATTTTTCATGGGAAAATTTTCCAGAGAGGGGATGGATTTCCTGGGATTATCTGAAAAACGATCAGAAATAAAAACAAAACTATAAGGAGTGACATTAAAACTTAAAACCTACAGAAATTATTCCGTATATGACGGGGGCTACTCCCTCCTCAAAAGCCCCCTCTCTACGCTAATGTTCGACCTTTGCATCCAACAGAAATTTTGAGATTGAAATTTTTTTTTAATGATCCAAGGAACATATAACAATGCCCTCAGCGATTACACAACCCATTAGAGCCCTGGGGCAAGGGTTGTAAGTTATGCCCCAGGGGCATATAAGGTTTTATGGAATGGGTAGTCTTATAAACTTCAGATTGGGCTCATTTGATTGAAGTTTAGTGCCCTTTTACTGTTTACATGTTTTTATGACTTGTGCTTTCACACTAGTTCATTTCTTATGGATGAACTAAATGAATCTTTTTCGTTTTCATTATATTCGATGTTATTTGATCACTTTGAACGAGGTTTACAAGTCGTAAAAAAACTAGATTCTGAGTTTTCAAGATGGACATATTATAGACAAAACATGGCTAAAAAGGACACATTTTTGGATGCTCAAGGGACATATTCATTGACCAAAATGTTGGCAACCCTGTGAAATCACCAATTCTTTTATGATAAAATCACCAACGGTGGCAACCATGGTCATGTTAAGCCAACAAACAGGGTTGCCAGCCTGACCTGGAAGAATTTACTAAATCGGAGAGGAAAAATTTACTAGATCGCAACTGTGTGTACTAAATGCTCAAAAAAAATTTTTGCGCGTACGGCTACGCCGCACGCACACCATCAAGCATGGATTTTTACTATAAGAGGATAATAAATACGATTTTCACAATCTCTTTTTCCTTTTTTCTTCTTTTTTTTCTCTTTTCCTCTTTTCTTTCGTTTTCATAGTATGATTGAAAATTCTGGAAACCTATATATATATATATATATATATATATATATATATATATATATATATATATATATATATATATATATATATATATATATATATATATATATATATATATATATATATATATATATATATATATATATATATATATATATATATATATATATATATATATATATATATATATATATATATATATATATATATATATATATATATATATATATATATATATATATATATATATATATAAGTTACATTTCTACTTACTTTTAATTTCTCTCAGCAGGCTCCTTTTTCCTCAATAAAAATTTTTAAACTGAGAAGATTCACCTAATCACCTTGGGTGGTTGGCTTTTGTTTTGTTTCTAATAGATTCCCAATCATCACAAATCCAAGTGTCGTTATAACTTCATTTTTAGTTGGTAAGATTTGATACACAGAAAGCTGATTTTGTCGACCTTTAGACGCCGGAAGTGAATTGTCTGTTTATGCAAATAGGTGACTGCTAGTCTGTCTCTAAGACAGACAAGCAAAATTATAAATTGTAAAACAGACAAGCAAAGTTTGTAAATTGTCATATGTTTACGACAATTTTTTTCCCTGAATTCAAGGAAAATAAAAAAAAAGTTTTGTTTACTATAAATCATGACTTTTTACTAGATTTCGGGAAATTGACTAGATCCTCTAAATTTACTAGATTTTTTTTTATTTTACTGAATCCAGTAAAATCCTACTGACGGTGGCAACCCTGCCAACAAATTAAGTTGAATGAAATTATTGCTAGCTGAAACCCGAAATCAGAGTTACCATCTTTCAAGGCACGTCAGCTTTTCAAAAATTGTTCATAAAATGACAGCAAACCATATAGTTCACTTTTAGTTTTCGCAAAGTATATATAATCTTTTAAGACAAAAATAGTTTCAAACGTTTCATCGTATTTTACAAATAATCATAAAAACAATAGTTTAAATGTACATTTTACTATAATATAATTTTGTGAAATTTGTTTTCGATAATGTCATATTACAAATTCTAGCACATGAAAAGACTTGTAATAAGTAAAACGCATATAATTGAAACAAAGAAGCAGAAACATAGAGTAATTTGGAATTACCATAAAATCCTAATTCCTTTATATGTATATTAAATAAAAAAAACAAGATTGTTTCAATTGAACCTAAGGAGCAAGATTAAAACTTAAAACAAACAAAAATTATTACGAATGCGACGGGGGTTGCTCCCTAAATACCTCGCTCTTTACGCTAAAATTTGACGTTTTGTCTCAATTATCTAAGAATGTCTCATGAAACACAAGGGCCGTTTAATAAACCTTATAAAGTTCAAAATAATAATCTTTGGTGCTGTTCTATTAGCTGTAAACCACGATAGATAGATGATAAAAGAAACTAGTCAAACAGGTTCTTTCAACGGAGTATTGGATTGCAAACGGTGGTTTCTAGCTGTGTTTACAATATTTAAACTTTAGTTTTTTGTGCATCCTAGTTTTCCTTTAAATAGATACTTCATTGATCATAGCGTTTTTACCGATGAAATAGTTGCTGAGTTGCTAGGAGTTGAGTTTCTGATGGAAAATTATTTTTCACCTTTCCAACTGAACCGTGGTGTTTAAAAAAATACTCTATATAATAAATGGTATGTAATACTCGAAAATCATATGAGTAGTTGGCCTGTTAGATTTTTCAGATGTAAATAAGGTTTTATTTGTGCGCAAAAATGTGAACCAAGTCATATTTTAAATCAGTTTACAACAGGTCGTTCAAAAATGAATTAGATTTTACATCAAATAGGCATGACGGATAACGTGTGAATGTGGAATTGCGATATGCGATAACGTGATGAATTGCGATAACGTGCCCAACGTGTGAATGTGGATGTATAGAAAACTGTGAGCATGTCCTGTATGATTGTCCTTTTTATGTTCGTCAGAGGTTTAATATGATTTTTGAATTGAGAGAATATAATGTTAGCTTCCCTTTTGATTTAAGTTTGATAATTGGTGATAAAAATGTTAGGAACATAGTGAAGAAATTCCTGTATAACACAAATAGATTTGATGTTTTAGGTCATTGTGAAAGTTTTCTGAGGAGTGTTTAGTGAATGTGTAGTTTGTTTTGTTGTTTTTTTTGTAAGTATTTTAGTGTTTGTGTATAAATGTAGTTATATAGTATTGTATTGTGAAATACCTGTTTGGTGCAGTCACGTAATAAAATCATCATCATCAGGGGAGGGAAGGTACCTAGGTTAGGTTACGCATTTAATATATTCTATGCTTTACCCCCAGTTTTTTGGTTATCCTGTATTAAACGCACTCTTTTATATACTGCAATGGATACCAGTCACGAAAAAACTGGTTTTGACGTGTTAATTTAAGAAACTGTTGTATGGTAATACTATATATTGCCTGTTTTCTATTGTGTATACGCTCTTTAAACTGTTGTTTTTTGGGGTTTGGGGGGGGGGGAGGTACCTAGGTTAGGTTACGTAATCATATGTACTATGCTTTACCCCCCACCACCCACCCCTAAAGTGCAAATATATAGCCCAAGTTTGTTTCTAAACTATTTTATATTCATCCTATTTTATATTATTTCATTAGCATTAACCAAAATAGTAGTATATAAAAGAGTGCGTTTAATACAGGAGTACCACTTTTTTTTATTTAATTTCTTATTATTTTTAAATAACGCATGGAAATCCAGACCGTCCTCCATAGAAAATCCCTTGCCCCACAAAAAATTCCTCCGTGGAAAGATCCTCTCATGCAGTGCCGTATCAAAAATAAATTTTTGGGGGGAGGGGTCACAAAAAAAATTCAAAAAACGCATAAAGAATTTGTTTATTTTCATTTGTGTTGGGATTTTACGAGTCGGATAAACATTTCAGGGAGTTCAAACCCCTTTAACCCCTGGATATGGCCATGCTCCCATATAACACCTCCGGAAAACAATCCCCCCCCCGAAAAGCCTCTGTATGCTTCCCAATATCAAACTCTAGGCCTATATGTAAACAAGAGGCAAAGTTCATAGCTTTTACCCCTTCCCCCGGGGATGTGGGGGTAAAGTCATCCTCAAATACATAGTTCTTAGATCCTTAGATTCTTTGCTGTTGATCATGAGTCCTCGTGATCGAATCTGTAATCCAGTCGAAATTGATGATCTTCTTTCTGCTAAATATCCAATTACCACAGATCCTTTACTAAGAGAATTAGTTTTAAAGTGTATGATTTATAATCCACGTATACTGAACACAACAACTCTCTCGGGTTTTGATCAGAAGACTTCGGGTACGAATAGGCGTGGGAGGGGGGCTAGTTTGTCCTCTAATCTGTTTGGTCATTTAAAAAGAGTACTAGTACTTTTAATTTCCGTTTGAATGAGTCCTTTCCCGATACTCTAGAATTATTGGTCTGATTCGATCACTCCTTGGAAAAAAAATAGCAAAAAAAAAAAAAATAATAACAAAGAAATAAACACGTATTCGTGATCTTATTCTGGCAAAAAAATACAAAATTCCACATTTTTCTCAATGGGAGCTACAGTAGGATTTTCGGATATGCTATATGTGATGGTGTAAATTTCATTAAGATTTGTTTAATTTTAGGGGGTGTTTCCCCTTTATTTCAAAAATCCGACAAATTTCCTCAGGCTCATAGATATCACTAATCTTAACCCATCTTATATATTTGGAATTAGCATAATAAGCAAATTCTTTCAGTACATTTTTTTATTTCAAAATTCTGTTTTTTAGACTTTCATGGTTACTATTGAGCCACATCGCTGGTTACTTATAGTTCGTTACCACGAACTGTTTGATTGTTTCTGAAAACTTCTGAAAAGATTGTTTCTGATTTATAATCAACCTACTATTTGGGGTGCTGTTAAAAATAAAAGAAAAGTAAATCAGTCATTATAAGTACGTACCCCGCCATTCGGATGACAAAATCTGATTCAAAATTAAATGTTCTTTGCAACTGTATTTTTTTAATGAACAATTTTTGAAAAGCTGACGAGCCTTGAAAAATGGTAACTCTGATTTCAGGTTTCAGCTAGCAATAATTTCATTCATCTAAAAGTGTTTTGGCTTAACATGACTAGGGTTGCCACCGTCGGTGATTTTATCATAAGATTTGGTCATTTTACTACGTCTGCGTTCCAGGCAGTGGTATTCGGTGTTCAAGATTTTTTTTCTATCTTACTGGTATGCTGTGTCCATGGTTGCCAACTTTTTGGTCAATGAATGTGTCCCTTGAGCATCCAAAAATGTGTCCTTTTCAGCCAAATTATATTCATATTTTGTCTATAATTGTCCATAATATGTCCATCTTGAAATCGCAGAAACTAGTTTTTTTTGCCCTATTATGTCATTGTGTCCCGACACACAGAAATATGTCCTTTGGACATAAAATATGTCCAGTTGGCAACCCTGGACGACAGACGAGTGTTTTAAGGAAGAATGATCCACCATGGTGAGAGTACCCGCCACGTCTGAATGGTTCTTCCTCTCTTCTGGAAGGTTGAATATTATTTGTCAGCTCCTTCCCTTTATACCAGGTATGATATAGCGAACCACACGGCTTCAAAATGGCATATATATATATATATATATATATATATATATATATATATATATATATATATATATATATATATATATATATATATATTATATGCACCACAGTTTTCCGTTTATTCCACCAGCAGTTTCGTAGACTGTTCAAAATAGTCAATTCACATTATAAATTCTTATCTTTATTTTATTACTTAAAAAGTACGTGTATATACAAACACAAAATCGACAGAATTATTTCTTTGGTTACCTGAAATTAAAAAAAAAAAAAAAAAAACACTAAAACTAAATGAACACGAGTTTAATTTGGGGTAATCTTTTTTTCATTTAGATTCGTAAATGCAGAGAAATTATATCACAGATATGCCCACTGAAGGGGATACTTCTAATCTTCAAGGCACTGGTTGCTGTACAAGTAATCCAAAGATCCTGAAAAAAGGAAACAATAAAAGGATGGTGACACAATGAGCATGAATAAGAACAGGGTGGTGAATTCAGCTATTAAATATACAAAAGCACAGATCAGCCTAAATAATTGGTAGCCTACTCAGTGGCAGATCCAAGGGGGGCGGTCGAAGGGGACGTGCCCCCTAGTAGCGTAGTCTCAAGTAGTCTAATATAATAATTAACCCAAGTTTGCGTTAATTAACCTTGCTCCTAACGCAAGTTTATCAGATCAACAAATTTTGCACCCCCCCCCTTAAATTTTTTTATCGGATCAACCTATTTTTCGCCCCCCCCCCCTAAAAAAAATCCTGAATCTGCCCCTGAGCCTACTGTGTTTTGAGCTCGGCTTTGGACTTGTTTTCCGTTGGTAAAAGGTTTAATATTGGGAATATATTCCTTTTTAAGTGAAGATTGTATTTGTGGGGTAAAAATTCGACGTTAGACAGTTTTTGTTCATAAATGAGATTTTAAGAAGTCATATTCCTCAACAGATCAACAAATTTTGCACCCCCCCCTTAAATTTTTTTATCGGACCAACCTATTTTGCGCCCCCCCCCCAAAAAAAATCCTGAATCTGCCCCTGAGCCTACTGTGTTTTGAGCTCGGCTTTGGACTTGTTTTCCGTTGGTAAAAGGTTTAATATTGGGAATATATTCCTTTTTAAGTGAAGATTGTATTTGTGGGGTAAAAATTCGACGTTAGACAGTTTTTGTTCATAAATGAGATTTTAAGAAGTCATATTCCTGGGAAATCTATCCTGTTCTGTCTCCCGGATGAGAGATCGGGCTGAAACTTTCAGAACCATTTTGTGGGATAGGGCGGTAAGGTGCCTTAGAATTTTGTCTTTCGGGGGGGGGGGGTATTTATCTATAATCCTCACAAAGCTGTTCTTTTCCTTTTTATGCTGCGACAGGTTTTGCTGCTAGTTTACACATAATTTTAAAGGATCTGGGGGAAATAGAAAGGCTTAGACTAGAACAATTGACTTTAAAAAATCGTATAAAGCTGAAAAAGGATTCGAAACAAGGTTGAGAAAAGGGAGCTCTATAAATAATTCAATGAAGATGATATTTTCTGCGGAAGGGGGGGGGGTCTACGGAGAGACTTTTCTGAGGAGAGGAAGTTTCCAGAGGAATTTTTTAGAAAAAATTCTATACGGACTTCTACGCATGATTTGAAAAAACAGTCATAAATTAAGTAATAAAAAAGGAGTTTTTTAACTGAAAACAAGGAGCAAAATTAAAACTTAAAACTAGCAGAAATTATTCCGTATGTGCAGGGCCGGAAAAATCACGATTGGAACGATTGGGCCCAATCGGGCCCTGCGTTTGAAAGGGCCCCAAGCCGCCATCAAAATGAACAATTGATTTTTGAAATTGTAAAATGTTCTTAACAATTCTAGTAAACATTGCTCTTGGAGAGAGATCATTTTCCAGATTAAAACCAATAAAAAAATATATATATTTGATATCAACAATAAATCAGGACAGACTAAACAGTTTAACAATTATGTTGATCGAAAGTGAAGACACAAGGAAAATACATTTAAAAACCGTTTTAGAAGCATTTGCACAACAAAAATTTACAAATATGTAAATTCATGAGCCCATATTTGGTGATGTAAATTTCAAAAGGCATTTTCATCGGTTTATAATATCTAGGGGACACAAACGTAAATTTATGAAAGCACAAAATCAGTACAAAAGAGGACAAAACAGTATGCTCAAAATGAAGAACACTGGACCATTAAATGACACAGGATCAAGAGAACGACTTGAGAAATGTAAATTTGCGACGGGTGATAATGAACAACTTTAACCATCAAAAGTGACAAGACCAATCCAAGTAGCTAAGGCAAAAGGCACTGAAATAATATGTCTGAAGCAATGATAAACGAAAATAAACATGAAAGAGAAATTTAGTTAGAATATTAGCAAAACGGACAATTAGAACAAGTCAAAACGAAACTGAAGCACATAGAAATATGCAGTTAAAAGATAAGTTGCAGCAAGGATCACAACGACTCAAAAACAAAAGTGAAGAACAAAAAATATGCGGTTACAAGATATGCGACAATGAGGATCAGAACGAATCAAAACGAAAATGAAGAACAGAGAAATGTGTGGTTAGAAGATATATGATCACGAGAACAAAGAAATATGCAGTTAAAAGATAATCAGCAGCGAGAATTACAAGCAACAGTAGTTTGAATTTTACTTGAAAATTTAATGTATAGAGGGGGCCTCCCAAAAAAGTTCCAACCGAACCCCGTAACTAGTCGATCCGGCCCTGCTTATATAATTGGGGCTGCCCCTTCTTCAACCCCCGCTCTTTGCGCTAAAGTTTAACTTTTTGTCACAACCCTTTAAGAAAGACTGCTCAAACGCAATTGAATTTGTATTTGACAAAATTTTGTCGAATTTGAACGTGAAGTATTTTGAAAGAAATTTAAGACTTTATCGTAAAGAGCGAGAGATAAGGAAGGAACATTCCCCCCTCCATATACGAAATTATTTATGTTCGTCTTCAGTTTTACTGTTGCTTCTTACTTTCAGTTGCTTTAACGGACAGCAAAGATCAAACCCTAAATATCCTCTTTGCATTATAGGCATCAAATTTTTATCCCATGACAAATAAAATAAAACGGTTTTAAGGTGTAAATGCTAAGCAAATATCTGGCAATATATCTTAATGGTCAAGTCATAAAATATCCCCCGCTACAAGGTAAGAACAAACTTTTGAAATTAAGAGAGTCAATTGAATACATTTTTCGCATGAAAGAAAATGGAACCCGTATCAAAATGGAATGTGTAGGAGAAGGAAAAACAAAAAGAACCTCTTAACTTTATTGCTTCAAAAACACTAAAACAACAATTAACTTTACCAGAAAAGCTTATTTAACGTCTTCAAATATAAGTCAAACTTCTTACTAGTCTCTTAAACTACCGCCGCTACTTTAAACAGATTGATAATGGGATTTACTAGTAGATCCACTTCAGATGTCCTATGTGATAGTATACAAAAGTATTTACTTAGGCTAAAATCTATTCAACGAGTCTACACAACTTACAACTGGTCAATCACGCACTTACAAGAAAAAAAGACCCTATAAACTAGGAGTAAGTATCCCCTGTAAGTTAATCGGAGACTGTATAGCTGTTTTAATGGAAAGGTACTCTTAATCATAAAAAAGGACCCAATAATACACATGGGCCTTTCAGAAGCCAAATTGATTAAGGGGCTAAAGCTTTCTTTTTGGATTTCAGCGTAATAAAATTTCATTTGCTCTTCACTTTTCAAAATTCGTTAGGATATACTTTAAAATGAGGATTATGCAAAAATAGACAAAACACATCAACCATTCAATTGTTTTTTTTTTCGGCAGTTTGACCAAATCTATACTGAAATGTACTGAAACACGTCCTCCATATTCGAACACAAAAGAAAAAAAAATCCTAGACTCCCCCCTCCTTGGAGGAGCGGAATATTAGAATCAAAATCTGCAACCTATCTCCGTTTTGTTCTAATAATGTAGGTCTTCCCTAACTGAGATTCGATTGAGCAGAGACACACAAAACCATAACACTAGCTGTTGACATGTGTTTTTTCTTTAATATATCCCGCCAGCCAGTCTAGTAATTGGACTGATACATTTTGACACTCCTCCTCCCCATCCATAGAGGTCAGACCAGGTGCAGCACAGCTATGAGCCTAGCTTGTAGTTGCCATCCATTCTCGTTGGGATTAGATAGCGCCTTCAAAAGTGCTTATGACAAGAATCTAGGGAGCCCTTGATTCTCCCTCAGAGAGGTGGAGTCAATCCTGAACTTTAAAAAAAAACATAGCTGCGACATTAACGGTTATTTCTGACAAAGCAAAAATGAGATCCAACAACCCCTTTTGGTAGATACCATGACGACCATAATTTAGAAGCCTCACATAGCAATTAGATTGATCTTCTTACTCAGCTTGGTTGAAATTGAAAAACTTCTTCTCAGGTACGTGCCCTATAAAGCCAAAACTAGGACGTTTAACCTACTATTAATTTCCACTAATTTTGGTTGAAGTCTGATATTATATTCTGGTTACCGTCTTGACGACAAGGAATTAAGAATCCCTCTCCTTTCTATAGGGTGGATTGTGCTCAGACACCAAAACGCAAAACTCGGGCACTGATTTTTACTTCCCATTAAGAGATTCCGTTGGTTGAATTCCGACATTCCTTTCTGTTAGAAGTGGTGATGACAGAAATTTAGAACGTCCTCCATTGCTATACCTCCCTCAAGGTTTGGAAGCACCCAGAATCCTAAAGGAACAACTATGACACCAGCTCTTACTCCCTCTGAATTTGGTACAGACCCAATGATCCCTACTGAAAGGTATCTTGACAACAAGAAACTACGGTCGCTCTTCCTCCTCTCCGACAGAGGTTGAATTTGTCCCTGAGTAAAAAAAAAAAAGAAAAAAAAGAAACAGTACATCAAGCGGTAATTCCGAACAGGTTTGGTTGAGATCTAACAAACCCATTTGATTGTTCTGATAACAAGCATTTGGGAGCCCCCATGCGTCATACTCTCAAATCGGATTGGTTCTTGATCTTCAAAATGCATAACTAGGATATTAGTTCATACTTCCCACCAAGGTTAGTCAAGATCCGGTAATTTTGTGTGTAGGAAATGCACTGATAAAATAATGATGAAGAACTATGGGACCCCTTCACCCATTAGGCTAGGTCAGGTGCAAGCTCCCGAAAGGCAGAGCTTGGTCACTTAATCTTACTTCCAACAAAGTTTGATTGAGAGTCGACAACCTCTTCGTAGATAATGTGATGACACGAATATTTAGGAGCCCAGTCCGTCCCATAGTCAAAAAGGTTACGAGATCCTGAAAGGCAGAGCATAGCCACCAAGTTTGATTGAGAGTTAGCAACCTGTTTTGGTATGTGTATTGGCGATAAAAAATTTAGAGATCCTCTCCACCACACATGTCAAAATGGGTAAGGACACCGAAAAGCGCAAATAGGAAACTTAGCCTTTCTTTCCGAGATTCGGTAAGATCCGAAAGTCTTTTCTAGAAATGTCTTGGTTCTGTCAATTTAAACCCTCTCCCCCCGAATAAAAACTATTATAGTATCTCTGACTTGTCATCAATTTTGCTTGTTTTGCTTTGTTTAGCAAGTTCTGCTTTGCTTGCAGGTCTCTTGCCCTTACAACAAGAATACAGATACTCCCTCGCCAAACATAGGCCAAATCGAGTACAAAGTCCCAAAAGACACAACTAGGACATTTATTGTTGCTTCCCAGTCCCACCAATTTCGGTAGAGATCCAACAACTCATTCTAGTAGAGGTCGTGATGACAAAAATTGAGGTCTCCCGCCACAAAGGATTTAATGGTTACAGACCTCCCAGAGACCAGGGCAAATCTATAGCATGTTTATTGAGGGGGCAAGATGGGTCCATATCCGGATAGTCCAAGGACATGGGATGTATAATAATTTTTCTCTCCACATTACTGAGGGGGCAACTGCCCCCTATTGCCACCCCCAAACGACGCCCCTGCCCAGAGATACGACTTGAGCATTCTCTTTTGCTTCCACTCATTTTTGGTTGAGATACAATAGCCCCTCCTCCTAGATACCCTGATGATAAAAGTTTAAGGTCTCCTTCCTTTTCTCTCATCTACAAAAGTTATGTCGAATCCTGATCCCAAAAGCTCAACTAGACCGTTAGTTCTTACTTCCGACCGAGTTTTGACAAGATCAAGCAATATTTTCTGGTAAATATTTTGATAACACGGATTAAGGGATCCTCTCCCCTCACATATATCGCACGAAAGAGTTCCAAAAACCACGACTAGAACGCTTATTCTTACTTCCCACCAAGTTCGGTTCTTGATCTCCCAAAGACATAATCACAACATTAGCTCTTATTTTTATAATGCATGGTTCTACATTTCCCCTCTCCGATCCGACCACCTTTTCTGGTAGATGTCCTGATGAAATGGACGAAGGGACCCCCTTCCCCAAGGACCCTTATAGGACAGATCTTGTCCAGAAACTCAAAAATCCCAACTAGCAGGCTCACTCTTACTTACCACAAAGTTTAATTGAAATCTGGTAGCCTTTTTGGTAGAAATTCTGATGAAAAGACATGAGGTACCCCATCCCCCATCAGACGTTTGATCGTGAGATTGATCAGCGAAAAGTACAACCAGAATATTTATTTTCTTAGTTTCCAAAAAGTTCGGTTGAGATCTGACAATCTCTTCTGTAGGATAAAAGGCCCCAACCCTAAAGAGGTCAGATCACCTTTCGATCGACAAAGGCGTAGCTAGGATACTGTAGCTCTTATTTTTGCGCTAAATTTGATCGAAATACAGCCATCTGTTTTACCACATGTCAAAAGATATAATTCAAAGCATAAAACTATCTCAAAGAGATAATTCTACGCTCTGGACGAGTCCCACATTATCCCTCTTCTGTAGGATAAGACCCAACCCCAAAGAGATCAGGTCAGTTTTTGATCTCCAAAGACGTAGCTAGGACATTGTAGCTCTTATTTTTACGCTAAGCTTCATCGACATTCAACAGTTCCTTCTGCCAGGTGTCCAAAGATATATTTGAAAGCATATCCCTATCCCAAAGATATAATTCTACAGTCTGCACACTGAGTCCCACATTATCCCTAAAACATTTATCCCATTTAGTTTTCAAAGTTTACTACAATAGATTTTCTTTTGTCTACTTATAAATTATTGCAGATTAAGTGACGTCGACACTTTTCCATTGCTTACCATACGAAAACTTTGACTCTCGTGTCTCAGAAACCTGAAGCTTGATTGAAGAATCAATTGAAGCTCAAGAAGTAAAAAAGTTCCCCAGGTTTTTATTGAAGGGCATGGAGTGGGGGGTTAAATAATGAGGATAGTGCTGGCAAGTAGGAATATCCCTAACAAGGGTGGATCTAGTAGAAAATCTTGGGGGGGGGCAACATGCCAGGGGCGTCAATAATCGACCAAATTGACAAGTTTATTTAAAAAAAGAATGAAAAACAGAAAAAAATACGGGATGAGGGCGCCTATCTTGGGGACCGGGGTCCCCCATCCCCCTGGAACTGCCAGTGATCCCTCAACAGGTAAGAGTTGTTCTAAAAGGGTTTCAAAATAAGACACAAAATGTTGATTCTTGAGGTTTTTTGTGTGAACATTGCAGAAGTAATTGTCTCTACATGCCCCTTGCACCCTCTCAGCAAGCTACTAGATATAACCCCTTTAAGTCTTATGTTAGTAATAACACTTTATGGTATAGAAAATATTTTTTTATGTTAAAAAAGAAAAACAAAAAGGTCTCTCAGCACGCTTTCATGGCACAACGAATGAAAGAACCATCTATATAAGTTAGCATGTTTGAAATTCCGGCTCTACAGGGATACACAGCGGACTAATTAAGTGGTTACTATAATGAGTCAATTTACAAATTACTTTTCTGCAATAAAAGTAACAAAAACATAAGAGGTAGAAGATTAAATCTCAAAATCAGCACAGTGAGATAGGAAAATTTTAATAGGAGGTTCGAAAAGTGTTTCTCCTAAAATGTACAGTCTCTGAGAAGAATCGAAGCAATGGCATCAGCATCGTTTAACTCGATCTATAATGTCCAAATAGTTGGCTGATTTCCTCTGAATTGCAAAAATAAACTTCCGAAATTAAAGGCAGATTTATCTTTAAACCTCTCGTACGACTTTTTTATAGCTTTCAGGCACAGACCTCAAAAAAAAAAAAAAAAAAAAAAAAAAAAAAAAAAAAAAATTGACGGGGCTTAGAGGAATCTCTTTGGGCCCAATACTTCAAAACAAATGATTTGAACAGATTTTCTACTCTTCTTTGTATTTTCATTTATGTTTTTTTCATAATTATTCTGAGAGATTCCTGTGAAGTTGTTTTAGATATTTTAACAAGCTTCATTTAATGAATCATACAAAGGGTCCTAACACTCAATTTAATTTATCATGGGCAAAATTATTTTGGAAATGAGGACTTTTTCACACTAAGGCAACGGCAGGCAAAACTAATCTGTACACTTATTTCGGCTATGAAATCAATAGCCGTCCTCATCAAAAAGAATATAAGTAAAAAGAAACCATGAGACAACTCACAAAAGAAGCTATACACAAAAGAATAGCCTACCTGAGTCGGCTCAAGAATATCACTCGTTTGGTAGTTTCAAAAGAACTTTAAGAAATTTTTTAATGTCTTGATTTTTCATGTTTAAATATATTTTTATTATTATTATTTAAGGGGGGGTGACCCTAGCCTGGGTTAGAAACGTTTATTGTGAGGGGTACTTAGTTTGTCTAATATTTTTTGTGGCTTGGTTTAAAATATATATTTGGAATTTATTGGATTGTCCTACATCTTCTTTTTTTTGGGGGGGGGGGGTGGGTCTTAAAATCGCTTTTTCTTTGGGTCTCTTAAGTATTGTTTTTTTCTTCTTTGTTTTGTTTTGTATGTGTGTGTGTTGAGTCTTTGAAAGGTTGAAATGCACTATATTGAAAATACTTTTCTTCTGTTTTTTTTAGTATTTGTGCCATTTCTGTTTTTCCCCTGTTTTTTTCCTGACCATAAAGCCTTATGGGGAATTCTATGTTGAAGTGTTTTTGTCGTAAATTTATTGGTTGAATAAATTGATTGATTGATCGAACAAAGACAAAATAAAAAGAGGCTTAACAGGAGCCGCGACATAAAAGGGCATAAGCCGTGACATAAGAATTAGCCATACCAACTATATACTACTCCTACTATTATACACTAAATGCAGCACCAAATCGTCTGAGAGCAACACAGCTACGCATGCTCCTCCTCCACCCCACTCTTTATAAGATTCACTCTTTACCTCCTCGAGGTATGCGAGCTATATGGTGAATTTTATGTCCTAAAATTCACAAATGTTTGTTTTATCAAGTGAGTTTTTTTTTGGCTTTATTAGTTTCATTAGGTAATAAGACAAACTTTGATAGCAGTCCGAAATATCTGCCACTTTATTGTTTTCTATAAAGGCATAATCCAGTTTATTTCATTTGTATTTTCCTCCAACAATTTCAGAATTGTGTTCATGCCTGTACACAGGGAGGGGAATAAGGGGAGGGAGATACCACAAAACTAGTCTGAACGACCCTTTCCCCGAAAAAGAACAGTGGCGCAACACAGGAAGCCCATCCGAAAGACCATTGCTACAAAGGATCAGACTCCTATGCACCAACGTTGTACGTATACTGTTAAGTATTTCTGGGCGTATCCCCGGTGTTTATCTGGCCGCATCTATACATTGTTAAGTATGTTCGATCGACTGTCTGAGTTTGTTTTTTCAGTAAATCTATAAGAATCAAATCCAAACAAACCTTTGATGTCATATTTCCGTCTTTTTAAATTATTATTTTCAATATACTATCTGAAATTTTTCCTCTTTTTACACAAAATTGCACAGTTGTTTATTAAAAAAAAAAAAATATATATTCTCACGTTTTCAATTGTTTGAGTAGATTTCAAGGTTCATTAAATGGTTTTATTCTTTTTTCGGTAGGTGAGTGAACTTCAAAAGTGATTTAGCCCAAAATAATTCATCTAACTATCTTTGAGAGGAAATACAAAGCAATTTTAGAAGCATTAGAAAAGAGTTGAAAAAGGGGCCATTAGATAAGCGTCACATTCATCATTTAATATCAAATTAGTTTTATAGAAGATATATGATTTGTGTAAAAGGTTATGTCAAGCAGTTTATTCAATTTTAGAAACTGAAAGTAGTACTAATACGAGTAGCGGAAATTGCAAACTATTGAAACCAATAGTTTGCAAACTATGCAATTTGGTTTCAAGAAATTGAAACCAAATTGCAAACTATGCGTTGCGAAGCTGCCCAACCCATATAACCACAACATAAAAATATAAATTTCGAATTGTTGATTTTAATAAGTTTGGAGTAACTGATTAAATGCATTTTAGCATGGATAAATAAAAAAAGAACAAAAATAAAGAACGTAGCCTCCCTCATACATATGATATATTATGTTCTTCTTTTTACATGTTCAGCGTCACCCTTTACTTTCATTCGAAACATTTTTCATATGTATTTAGTTTTCATTCTATTTAATGTCACGTTCAATTCATGCTAAATGTAAAGGGAGCTACCGCCAATCCCAACATCCTACTCTTTACACTGAAGTTTAAATTTTGCATAATTTATACCTTAAAAAGTACAACCCACACAACAGTTTCTTTGGGATATAGAATGCCAAAAATGATTTCTAAGTTTTTCAGAAGGACCAGGAGTCACAACAGACTACTCTTGATCCTGAGCGCAGATAAGCTTTTCAATTCAATATCTTTTTCATACCAAAAAGTCTCTGCAGTAAAATGTGAACTGTCAACCCCTCCTTATATACGAGCTATGCCCACTTATTTTTTTTCCAAATGAGTGCCATGAGTGGAGCTAGGAGGGCAAATCTTCCATCCATGTAAATGTGACGAGCTTCTCGCCAAGAGTTCAAAAATTTGGACGTGAAAATGCACTTTTTGAGGCTTCAAGCACTCCTCCCCCTAAAAACACCACCACTGGCACAACTATTAATTTTGTATGACTCTCATCCTGTGAATACAGTCTCTGAAAACGAAAAGCCATAGAAATAGTTTTTGCATAATCTAAAATCAATAGTCCATCTCAGGATTTTCACATGTTAGTATTTTGGCCCACTTCGGGAGGGAGCGGTTCCTCCCAGGGAGCGATCTTGATCGGGACTTTACCTCTTTTGAGGAGTCTTTTTGCCTTTTTTTTTAATTACCTAAGCTTCCACATAGTGATTGCTTTTGAGAGGCACTTTATCTATGATTAAAGAATTGGACAAATTTGGTCTCAGCACGAAAAGCAGATTCCTTTGATGGGTATATTGTCATGAAAATTCCTATTTTTAGTTTCGGTTTCTACTCACAGGGTTTGCTCTTCATTTACAGTTCGTTATCATGACTTCTAAGATTTTTTTTTAATATTCAAGGACAATCTTGAACGGCCCATTTTACAATATTTGTTCTTAGAAAGTTTCTTTTCAATCTACAAAATTAATAGTGCTTTGCTTTAATTAGTGGTTTAATCAAGTGCTTTGGCGGTAAAACGCCTCACAATACTAAAATGGAGCAGACCGAATCGATTCTGATCGACTAAAACTTATCCTAAAATTAGCAAGAAACCAAATTCATCCTAAAACATGGCAATTGAACTCGATACAAGGCCACATACAGGTAGGGGGATCAGATTTAACAAACAATGCATATTTTTTTACAATTCATTGGCTACAATAGACCTAAAAAAAATTCAAATAATAAACAATCCCCCCTCCCGAATAAAAGAACTTACTTAAAGCCCTTGTTCAATTAATTAGTAATATTAATCACATAAATCGTATACGATAAACTGGAAGATACTGCCTTTTATTCCGCTAGAAAATTTTCAACAAACTTGACTTTAATCTTGGCAGAACTTCTGAGGCCTGAAACAGTTATTTTAACATTCAAAGGGAAACTTCCGTAAGACTTTTTCAAAAGAAAACATATTTAACGGGTGTCAAAAGACCAAAAGAAAGCTAGAAACTTTTCCCAGATTTCTGACAATGAGTTGCCTGTCAAAAATTGAAGGGCATGTTAAGAAGATTTTCCAATGGATAAGAAAACATTTTTAGGAAAAAAGAGCTGAAGTGATTATAAATGCATTCAAAGGTTGATGAAGGAGGATTAGAGTATCCAAGGATGTAGTTTGGGAGTGGCTATGTGTCTGAGCCTGAGGGAGTACTGAAACACTAAAAAGAAACACAAAAAAAAAACTAGGAAATGTTCTTTAATTTTCGACCTCAAGATAAACGAAGACAAAATCTAGCCTTATATGGAATTTAAAAAAAATCATGTCGACTAAAATCTCTTATTTAGAATATCAGCGAACAACATATCAAATATAAAAGATAATAGCAATAGTCCGTGATAATGCTAGTCCGTGAGTACAGTTTAGAGAATACCAATGAAATCTTCTTAGCAAAAAAAATTGAAAAAAATGAGAATGTAATGTACGGAAATAGCAAATTCAAGTCAACCTCGTGTCGGCTATCCTCTGCCAAAATCCATTATCTACCCAAAATTTGATTTTGAGTTAAGGATGGACCTCCCCTAATCTCAACGCAACGAGTCCATTGGAACAGTCAGAATTTTTTCTATCTCTTAGACTTTCTGGGATAGTACCGGGAGCGAATCTCCAGCATTTTTATTGGGGAGGGGGACAAGAAGGGTCCATATCCGGATAGTCAAGGGCCATCAGATATGTAATACTTTTATCCACATTATTGAGGGGACAGCTAGCCCTCCCCCCAACGACGCCCCTGGATAGGACCTAATTCCTAAAGGGGCATAGACAAATTTTACTGTTTTCCACAGCAAAAACCTAGTATGGATAAACAAGAATTACAAAACCTAATGTCTACGTCAAACATAACAAGGAGGGGGAAAGACAGGAAGAAAGGGGACTTCAGGAAACCTATTGACAAAACTCTGTATCTTCATCTTTTTCTCCGGATACAAAATAAAATATTCTCCATTTTACGATTTTCTGAAAACTTAAAAAAGCAAATACTAAATTTGGTAGAAGATAGCCGATGCATTCATTCGTCAAACAGATGAAATTTCTTTCTGTTTCTATTGTCATTTTTAGGCGGACAAAACCGTTGGATGTCTATAACGTAATTTTTGACGATTTGAATATAAGATAGTCAAGACTGACATTGCTGGACACTTGAACTAGGATTGCACGTTATATCAATACCACCAAGTTTCCTGATAACACGTACAGGGGCTGTAGTCCCTAAGTGCCACTAAAGGTAAAAACATGGTGTAGATTGTGGCAGGTACGTGCAGTTTACCAAAGCCTTATGACAGTATAGAAGAAAATTTTGACCTTCTTAGTATAAAAATCATTGTTTTGCACCACAAAGTTTCAGAATTTTGTGGCTTTCCTCCCACTTCTTATGTTTTGCGAATTTTCTTATTTGAAGGGTGACATTAAGCTTACTGAATTTTTAATATTTAGAATCCAAACGAGAATCAGATTCCTCTTAGAAATTGCCATAACAATCAGATTCTTCTGGTGTGTATACTGTTATGAAAACCATTTTTTAGGGTTTCTGTTAGTATTGGCACAAATTAATTTTTACTTACAGTTCGTCACCACGAAATACATAATCTTTTTTTTTATTAATCTCCTTCGTGTAGCATAAATTCTCCATTTTTCGGAAGTTTCTTTCTATTGTGTATAGCAAAAAATAAACAATACTTGAACCCAAAAAATATTATCCTTGCAAGAACTCTTTCCGCCTTTGCCAGTTCTAGGATTAGTCAATAGAGGCGGCAGAAGAAATATGTTAGATTATGAGTTAAAGAAGAAGAAGAAATAATAGATCTTAGATTTCGTAGAAGAGGAAGAAGAAAATGAGTGTTAATTTTTTTGGCTCTAATAGCTAATTACAACAAACATCACTTCAACTTGAAAAGTTTTATGCTAAAAAAAGTGGCTATAGCTCTATTCCATATTTCAAATTGGTATATAGAGGAAGAACAAGGAAGATATAAATTTTGAATTAAAAATGCTGCAAAAATTACAACAGATCTTGGATTTGACAGGAGAGGAAGAGGACGAAGAATATTAAATTAGAAGTTAAAAACGGCAAAAAGACATAACGAAATCTAGATTAGCCAACAGAGGAGTAATTTATAAGCAAAGTATGAAGAAGGAAGAGTCTACAAAAAACGTCACTCTACTAACCACATTAACACCAAGCTCCAACTGCGTTTTCTAAAATTTTTACCGCATCATCTCTTTGCATTAGGCGGAGAATATTTAACAAATTGGCCAAAGAGTTGGGTTCCCTGTCTTTTGCCTCCCACAGATCAAGTATGTGTTCTGTCGGACTTGGTTTGGTGGCAAAATAATTGATGTACCTGAAATATAAACAATCACTTTATGTGGTCTTGAAAACCCGCATCGAAAGAATGGCAAAAAATCTGCCAGCTCATTCTCGGCTAATTTTCGGTATGTGGCATTTAAAAGATGCCGTTTTCATTATACTTTATCTGTAGTGCGATTACATGACGCTTTTATACAAGAAAGTTTAAATAATATGCCGCTTTGTAGGAATGATAAGTAATTATTGAACTTAAGTAAGCAACTTAATTTCAGCCAAGTCTTTTGTTAGTCTCAATTCAATTCATCTAATTGTACCGAAAGATAAATAAGAAGAAATTATAAAGATGAGGCATAATTAGAGTTGCAAAATCTAGCTGCGACCTCGTTGGGACAATCTAAGATGGGGTGTAATCAAAATTTATTGAACATAATTACTTTTTATTTGGAATACACTTACATGAGTTACTGTGAATGTCCAAAATTGGTGAATGGGGACATTCACCAGTGAATGTCTGAAATACCTTTTTTCTCCGTGGATTTAGTCAGCGTTGCCAGTCAACTTTTTCAGTTTTATGTAAGGTTTGATGGTTACGGTTTAGGTTAGGTTTCTAACCCATTTCCGAGGTTTATAACCTAATTCTAACTTTTATCATCAAAACTTGCATAAGACTGAAAAAGCTGATTCGCAGAGCCAATTGAATCAAAGCAGAGAAGAAAGAATTTCGGACATTCACCGCTAAATGTCGACATTAACCATATTTCGGACATTCTCAGTAACGCATGCAATTTGTTATCAGCTCTTAGCTGAACAGAGATGAGCGAGCAGAGCTAAACAGCTTGATTCAGCTCTGCATAAATTGTTAAAGGTTTTGCAAATATCATATTAGCTATACTAAAACTTTTTAAAATATTAGTGGGGTAGCAGGCACACCATATTTTACGAGATATTTCACTTTTTCCAGAAAATCTGTCTTTTTTGTGCATTTATAAAGCTCAATACAAGTAGGAAAAAGTTGTTGAACGGCCGCTGTAGGATTGATTCAACAGTCCCTGGCATCAGTTGATTTCCTACATCTGTCCACCGGGCCAACATCAACGATAATATTGTTTCTACAGTGGCGTTACTTCAGTAACGAGCCAAGCTCTAGAGAGTATTTTACGAAACAGGGACTTGTCAAAATTTTGGGAAAAAGAGATTCACAACGGTGACAGTCTTGATATATTAGGACAAATGGCAACCCTAGACATACCTCAGAAAGATTAGCTGGCGAGGTGCTGCATAAAGTAAATAGAAAAGCCCGCACACCGCAACAAGAACTGAAGAAAAAAATAGAAAGGATTGACATAAAAAATAGAAGATCTGAGAATGTACAACAAGCGTTGCAGTTGTAGCTACACTTGGGAAAAATATGCAAGAGAATACAGTCATAACATGGTTTGAGAGTTCAAATATCTACAGACACGACCGGGAGAACTTAAGTTGGGGGTGGGTATAAAATTGATTTAAAATTCGCCTTACCTCTTCCTCTGTTATTTATTTTATTTGACTATTCAATTTGGTCTCCAAGTGGCTTATTTATAAAGCAAAAAGAACAATTACAAAAAATATTCTTCCAAAAATTAACTTGAACAATGTCATAAATAATAATAAGGTCTAAAGGAGCTTTAGCCTACACTGTTTCCTGCTCAAGTTTTTACATGGTTTCGATATGTTTTATTTACACTCGAGAAAATTATATTGCTGACTTTGATAGCGTGCCAATATCTGATGGAAACAGTTTAGGATATGTGAGCATGGTTACCACAGTATATATAATAGCAGTATGATCTTTCCCTATCTCACCCAGGGTTGCCACCAGACCAAAAAATTTCGTAACGTCCAACTCTTAAAAATGTAACTTTTTAGTAACTTTTGATAGGAAAGTCTCTTTTCAAGGCAGGGTGCCTTAATTTTACTATCAAAAGCCGTACTTAAAGCGGGGAGGGGAGATTTGTTGCCTGTATTATTCGAAATATGTATTTTTACGTAATCTCATTAAAAATCCTCCCTCCAACTTTTAAAAGGTTTTTAAAGAGTATATAATAATAACAATTCGTGCTTCTTTACTTTCAGGAAATTCCTATTTATTCAACTGTAAGTGCTGCTTCCAGTTTACCTGCACAACAGAAAGACTACCCCCCCCCCCCCCCGATGCGTGTATATAACCCCAGGCTACTATTTTACTTAATTTGTTGTTGTTGTTTTTAATTGCCATTATTGGTGTTTTAAAACAAAAGTTGATGAGTAATACGTACAAGATAAAAGGCAAATCAATAAAAACAGGACAATTTACAGTTTTTCAGAAAAGAATATAACCAACTAGATTGTTTTTGTTAAATTTCAATAAAAACGATCTTAATAAATCCAGCTTCTTAAAAACACCCAAAAAATCATTTTAATCGTTCCCTTTTCGTCTAATATTTTAGACTGGCTTGGTCTCAGTCTCACCTCCTCAAACTTCAAATTTGCATCGCTCCAAAATGAAGATTGAGCAATTCCGAGTGAAAGTTTTTTTTTTTTTTTATCGAACATCAATTATTTCAATCGTTGTCTTCAGTTCGTATACAAAACAGCAGTTATTTTACATAAAATGCCTTTTTCCTTTTGTAATTTGAATCGCAACTCCCAACCAAAAGAAAGTCAGAAATAAAAGAAGAGTTCACACAATTCAATCCCAGGAATATTACCCTAAAACTGTTTTGATGGGTCTCATTAGTTCTGGCACGCACAAGGAATCTTTAAGAGAAGAGGTGAAACAATAAAAAAAAATTAAACTCATTTTCAAAATGAACTAAAGAGTACAGAATTATTTTTTTTTTCAAGAATATATGAATATAATCGAATATGAGGGGCACAAAAAGGATTGGATTTTACGTTACATAAATGCCAAATTAGCCTAGGTTTTAAATGTATAACGGAAAAAGTCGATGAATTGAGGAAAACCAATAAAAAAAGATCAAATTATGCAAAAACGAAAACGAATAGATTTTTTGCCCTGAATTTTCACTTATATTAATAGATTCTAAAAAAAATGTTTTAAGTATTTTAATTTTCCAATTGAAAAAATATAGTGTCTCATCCAAGATTACAAACTAAGTTAACACAGCCTCGGGAAGTGCTCTTACCGTTGTGCTATACTGATAAAAGTGGGAAGAAACTGAACATTCAGAAGTGGTTGAAAAATATTTCAAAATAAAAAAAAAAAATCGTGTGGCAAAGAAATTAATGGAAGATGGAAAAAGAAGATCAGTGAGTTGATAAAAATGAACTGGAAATGATTTAATTAATAAAAATTAGGAAGAATAATAAAAAACCTAGAATTTAATTAAGAAATGCCGAAAAATTCGAAGAAATTTACATTTTGAGGGGGTTCGGACTCCATTCCAGCCTGCGTGGTCCCTATAAATAAAGTTTTAAGTAGATTTTAATTCTACCCTGCACAGTTGCAAGACCGTTTATCTTCTTCATAAAAATGGGCGTTAGACTCGTTGCCTTTTTCTAAAGCCAAATATTTAGTAATTGCCCTTTTCTGAAGAAAACATGCTAAACACAAAAGCAGTACCATTAAATTCTTTATTTTATACTATTTCCAAATATCATGACCCTTCTTCTGAAAATACACCCACCCCCTGCTGGTCCGGGATATAGCCCTAGGAATATATTAAAAAATGATCAACCAATAAAAATCTTACTTTATAATGTGAAAGAACACGAAAGAATACAACAAGAAAAAATGTCATCGAAAGATTTGACACAACGATGAAATGTATTTATACAGTTATAAGTGGGACCTCAGTTGGGGAGGGGGGTATAATGACAAAAAAGGGACCATGATATTTGGAAAAAGTCTAGCATAAAATCGAAAATTCCGGCTCAACTAACTCACACCCCTGCTCGATGCTAATGCTTAGATAAAACCAAAAAATGGCTCATTTTTACAGTTTCATATATTTTCTCAATATCAGCTGTTCATAATCCCATATAAAAAGATCAAGTTTTGTATACAACGTGATATTATGTCCAACCAATCAGAAGGGGTGGGGTGAGGTTGTTACGCAAAGTAATAATATAATATATATATATATATATATATATATATATATATATATATATATATATATATATATATATATATATATATATATATATATATATATATATATCCTCAGCACTTGTCAATTAGCTGGTACACACGCAAGATAGATGCTAGAAGAAACTAGTCAAACAGGTATCAGTCAATAGAGAATTGGATCGCAAAGCGTGGTTTTTCATTGCGTTTACAATATTTAAACTTTTGTTTTTTTGGGGTTTAGGGGAAAAAAAACCTAGGTTACGTTACGTATTTAATATATACTATGCTTTGCCCCCCCCCACCCTCCTAATGTGCAAATATAGAGCCCAAATTTGTTTCTAAACAACTAGATTTTCATCATAGGCCTATTTTGTTTAATTTCATTAGCATTAACAAAAACTTGACTTCTCGCGTGTGTACCAGTTCATCGACAAGTACCACATCATCTTATTGGGAACAGCAGATTTTTTCACGGGGGGATAAATAGATTATTCAGAAAATGTGAAACTTAGTCATTATTCAAAAGAGTAACATAATTGTAACATAAATTCAAAAACGTAACAAAAATGTAACATTTTTAGGACCGTAACGTAAAACGTACCGTTTTAGTTAAAACGTACCAAAAATGGTACGAACGTAACCTCGGTGGCAACCCTGATCTCACCCATTATAAAAACCCGGACCGAGGTGCGATTGCTCCAGAGAATGTATAAACCGGTATAAACGTAAGCGACGTTAGATCTTTTCACGGGTAGTCAAGTCAGATCTCTCTTGAACGCGAAACATGGCTTCAACGTTGGAACACTAATTTTGAAGAAACTAATTTTAAATTAATTTATTCCAATACATACATGAAAATCGGTAATTAGTAGTGCAATGTTATTATTAGATGTTCCTAGGAATTAAAAATAGGTTTCGAAGTCTCAAGTTGGTTTCAAAGGCATTTTGAGAAAGTTTCAGCCAAAATACGTGTTCCAGGGTAATTGGACCGCTGATGGCAGATCAAATGAGAGGAGCTGTTTGTACGCGCTGATATATATATATATATATATATATATATATATATATATATATATATATATATATATATATATATATATACATATATATATATATATATATATATATATATATATATATATATATATATATATATATATATATATATATATATATATATATATATATATATGCATATATATATATATATATATATATATATATATATATATATATATATATATATATATATATATATATATATATATATATATATATATATATATATAACTCAACTCAACCTCACCCTAACTCACAATAACTCAAACTCAAAACGACCAGAAATTATTATTAAAGTATAAAAAAGGAAAGGAGAATAATTGGTATGGCTGTAACACTGCATATAAATTTATATGAATGTATATAGTGGGCTGTAATAATGCAAAAGGTAAATATAACATTGGTTTAAGAATGGAAAGAAAGACAAAAAATGAATTTACAACGATAATCAAGTTAAAAATAAGTTTTATTTGAACAATGCCATAAAACAATGACATTTGATAATGATATTTAGTGCTTCGCATTGATACGAGTATTTCAGTTTTAAAAGTTTTATCAATTTTTTCTCAAAGGGAAATTACGAAGTGGGCATGAATGTAGACTTGCAGCTAAATTAAATGTAGTCACTTCCACTTTTCACATATGTTTATTGATATTGGTTTGATTTTTATTGTCTTTAGTACTGTGGCAACTTGTAACCCAGCAACCAATTATTAGAACCCAAGTCCTAAAATTGGTCTCAATCAGGAACCTTTATCGCCATCTAAATACAGGAAATACAAAGATTCGTAAACAGAGGTGTTTATTCTGTAAAGTTCAGGAAAGGTCTGCCGATTTCATACAAAAACATTGATTGAAAACGAAACTTGTCTTTTCTAGAAAACAAATATCGTAGAAAATAAATATCCCGACGTGAAAAAAAAGGATGAACCATCCAGTGGCGGATCCAGAGGGGGAGGGGCGAGGGGTTCCCCCCTCCTAAGGTAGTCTAAATTAGTGTAATTTACCTAATTAACGCAAGTTTGCATTAATTAAACTTGCTCCTAACGTAAGTCTATCGGATCAACCTATTTTGCACCCCCCCCCCCCCGTAAAAAAAATCCTGGATCCGCCCCTGAAACCATCACATCTATTCCACCAGTTATTAGAAGAAGAAAAATTCCTTTTTTTTATAAATTTCATCAACCCCCGGCTCCCTTTTTTATAAAATCCTACAAATGCTAATAAGGTGAGTACACAGTAATTAAAAAAAATATTAAATACAAAATTGTATATAAATTAATTAATAACTGTGAGATGGGACACATGCAAACCACTTGGCCAGCTCACAAAGTTTTTTTCTGCTTTTGCAACTACGAATAATGCACTTTGTAACCATTTCTCATTGATTGACGCATACCACTAACCCATAAGTGCAGAAATAAGTGGGAGGAGCTTTTTGTTCGCACCGAGAATGAAGAGCCAGAAATCATCTGCGGTAAACTTACTGCCTAATTATATAAACTGTGATGGTTACTTAAGGGATGTAACATGGAGTACATGACTGTCACTACGACATTTCTCAAGGCTACGAGGCACTTTGTTTTTAAGAAGAATTAAATGGGAATATTCATCCTTCTCCTTTTTTTATACACCTTTTGAATGTGTTCTTGTTTCCAAAGTGGGGCATTACTCTATCTGCACATCTGCTGGTGCCTACGACACTGTAGGGGGAACATGGGGTGAAACGGAGTAAGGGGCGGAACGGGGTAGGCGATTTTTAGATAACAAAAAAGGTGCTGCGCCAAGCGGTAATAGCTACAACTACTCCAGCTCGGTACAGCTGATCTACGGCATCCATGTTGGTTTAGTTTCCTTTCGTTTGATGAGTGAACCAGCTGTCGTCTAGTTATTTGCTGTTGGATTGCAACTTTTATTGATTTTGTGATCAAGGTAAGGTTAATACGCTTCTTTGTATTACAACTATTGCTAGTCATACTTGTAGTACATTCAATGGGCTTTGTTTTAGTCACCTTATTATTATTTTTACTTGACGTTTTTGCGTGACCATAACCTCCAAATAATAAGGTGTGCTCCTGGGGCAGACCGTGTGGGGCAATGGGAAAGTACCCCATTCCGCCCCACACTATTTTAATCTGACCAGTCGTTAAAATTGGGTCAGTAACTTTTCTTAATTTATTTTCAGATGGTCCGTGTGTATAAGAAAAAGACAAACAGACTTCCTGGTCAACTGAGGTGATGAAAAATGCAGTTGAAGCGGTTATTTCTGATCGATGTGGCTGCCTGAAGGCTTCTAATTAATTTGACGTTCCCCAAAACTACTCTTGAAAGATACGTTAAGAAAAAAGGGAAAATACTGAGTATCTGATTGATAAAACGTGCTGGGGAATTTCAAACCGTGCTTACCCAAGAACAGGAACTTGAGCTTGTGACGTACTTAAAACTATGGAGGCGCGGTTATTTGGTCGAACGATAAAGGACTTACGTATCTTAGCTTACCAGTTAGCTCAAAGAAATGGCATAGCTCATAGACTTCAAAACGAAATAGCTGGTCAAGATTGGGTCAACCGATTTTTTAAGAGAAATCCTACTTTGTCTATTCGGAAGCCAGGGTCGACATCTGTTGCAAGAGCTCTGGGATTTAATTGAGTGGATGTGGATAGTTTTTTTTTTCACTACCCACTCAATTGGTAGATAAGCACAAACTTACAGCGTCGCAGATATTTAATTGTGATGAAACTGGTGTTTCTGTGAACCCTAAGAACCATTCAAAAACCATTGCTTGTAAGGGTAAGCGACAAGTTGGTGCAATAGCTTCTGCAGAAAGGGGGGGCGTAACTTGCCATATTTGCATGTCTCCAAGGGGATCATACATGCCCCCGATGTTAGTTTTTTCCGAGGGAAGAAAATACGTCTACGCAAGAGATAATGGCGTTTGGTTGCTTTGTTTACCCCCGCATTGTTCTCACAAGTTACAACCGCTCGATGTGTCTTTCATGAAGCCTTTGAGCCTTCACTACGCTGACGAGCTTCGAAAGTGGCTCCGTTACAACCCAGGGGAATTCGTAACGCTGTTTCAAATTTCAACGCTCTTCGGATCAGCGTTTATCCAAATCGCCTCTATGAATACTGCAATTAAGAGGTTTAAAGCAACATAAATTTGACCACCTAACCCAGCCATATTCTCTGATTCAGATTTCCTACCAGCTGACACACTGACACCAAACAAGCTGGACCTTCAACCCAAAAAGCGATTGAGGAACCTACAACGACAAAGAAATAAGAAGTGGGAAAATCTTCGTCTAGCTCATCTGTTAATAAAGAACATCCCCACACTTGTGGTGATAGGGGCGAAGATGTTACAGTTTCTAGCCCTACCGTCGGTGTTAATGGCATCCCAGCTAAAAATTTTCAATTTAATATGGATGACAAGGCTACTCCAGGATTCTCTTGGATGACAAATGACGTGAATGACTCCCCAACTGCATTTATTGTTACGCCTGAAAATTTAATTCCTATTCCAAAAGTCAGAGGAAGTGCGAAAAGGACGAATCGAAGGAGGGGGAAGACGGGAGTTATAACTGATTCACCATACAAAAATGAGTTAGAGGATGCTCTAAAAGCAAAAAAGGAAAAGGAGATTGCCAAGACAGAAAGAGCACTGAAGATACTTTTTAAGAAAGAAAACAAAACAGACACTCTAAAAACAAAGGGAAAGTGCCTGAATAAGAGTGAAAAAGTGCCAAGAAAAAAAAAACAAGAAGATAAAGAAACAACCTGAAACTTACGGCAGTGATTCTGACGAGTTTTCCGACTGTGAATGTTTATATTGTTTTGAGTTTTACTCAAGGTCAACTGAGGGTTGGTTGCCTGTTCTGTATGTAAAAAATGGGCTCACAATTCCTGTGCAGGAATTGATAGCGAGGACGATGAGACTATCCTTGTATGTGAATTTTGTAATTCGGAATGAGATTAATTTGATGAAAGGAAATGTTTAAACTAGTTTTGTTGGCTTAAGCAAAATGGATAAAAAGTCAAATTATAGTTTTATTTCTAATAACCAGATTAAATAATTAATTTAATTAATCATAATCAGATTAATTTGATGAAAGAATATGTTTAAACTAGTTTTGTTGGCTTAAGCAAAATGGACAAAAAGCCAAATTATAGTTTTATTTTTAATAATCAGATTAATTAATTAACTTAATTAATCATAATCAGATTAATTTGATGAAAGAATATGTTTCAACTAGTTCTGTTGGCTTAAGCAAAATGGATAAAAAGCCAAATTATAGTTTTATTTCTAATAACCAGATTAATTAATTAATTTAATTAATCATAATCAGATTAATTTGATGAAAGAAAAAGTTTAAAATAGAGTTGTTCCCTTAATTAAAATAAATAAAAAGCCAAATAACAGTTTTACCTATTCAAATATACTGTTTTAACTACCACCCTGTTCTGCCCCGGATACGGGCCAGAACGGGGTATTTGACTTTTTTTATATTTTAATTAAATAAATAATAATTGTGCTCACTTCTTACAATATGAGTGTGAAACTTTATTTACAACAATACAATGCACTTTTATGAAAATTTGTAGCCTTATATATTGACTCCTTCTAATTAATAAAAATCATTTTAAACTTAGTACCCCGTTCCACCCCGGGTTCCCAGTATCTTTGCACATTTTACCATGTAGTTAGGGGTATTGCTTCTAAAAAAAAAAGAATATTCAATCTACTCTTGAAGCGCAAAAATTTGTTTGGTAATTTTTATTATTACTATTCAATTTCAGAAAATTTAGCCCAGTTTCCTTAAGTATAAAGTCAAGGCTCAAGACTCAAATGACACTTAAATCTAAAAGCAAATGTGAAAATTTGATTTAATTGACTTGGCTTCTGAGCGACTCCTATGGAGGGATTTATTTAATACCTGAGGGAAAATCTTGATAGTTATTTCATAAACATTTAAAACTTTTTTCGCAAACTTTCTATTGAATTGAAAATACAACTCTTTGCCTTGTATAAAAGTGATTATTATTTATTTTATTTTTTTGGTTTGGCTTGATATTTTCTTAGTTATGGTTGGTTAAAGTTTTTTGGAACGGAACAGAGCTATCTTTTGATGGCTTGGTATCTGATTTCACCAAGCGAAAAGACACTAGAAAAAAAGAAGAAAAAACTCTAAATTTGTGGTCTTCTGGATTTCATAAACCTTCGCTGATTTTCTAACACGAATAAAAGGAACAAAACCAAAAATTAAAAAACTCGAAGAACTCTAGGTCATATAATGGGCCATCGTAACTTCAACAAAGTCTATATAAGTACCTAAGCAAAAACCAGCTATCCATGCAAAGTGAAGGAAATTGGCTACTGGTGTAAGAACTTGAACAGCTAGCTGGCAGTGTGACGGCTTCTAGTACCTTAGACCAGTGGTTCTCAAACTATGGTGCACATACCCCTTAGGGGTAAACAAATTTTTTTAGGGGGTACGCGGCCGGGCAACAAAAAACAACAACCCTTTAACTATAAGACTGGCAATTTTGATTTTATTTTAGCTACAGTTTACTTAGTAACTGTAACTGAGAAGGGGTACCTAAAATGTTTTATGGGTAAAAGGGGTACAGTGCTGAAATAAGTTTGAGAACCACTGCCTTAGACAAACCGATAAATTTGGCGATTAACTCACTACTGAGATAGCTAAGAAATAGACATAAACTTAGACTCAGAATTTCATCCGGAATTCAAATATAACATTCATTTGCGTCAGAAATGAGCTTACTCCTACCTCCATCCCATTGTGCAAATATATATACCATGAGTTGTAGGCTATATAGGCCTATGCATTGAATTCTCCGTAGAAATAGTTCTTATATCTACGTTATTATAGTTCTTATATGCACAGAAAATTAGTTTTTTTTTCCTTTGGGTCTCTCCATGAACTGGCAAAGTGGTTGACGTTGCAACTATATGATGTTTAACTTGGCCTGACATTTGATTGGCTTAATTAAATTTTAACTGAAAAAGCCAAGTCCCAAATCAATTTTGTAAGACTCCACGCTTGTTATTTTGTGCTGTAGTTAAATTGGTATTGATCTCATGGACTCAAGGCCATATCCAGGGGAGTAGGGGTTTTGAACACTCCCCACCTCAAAATATTCGTCCAGCACGTAAAAAACGCAACAAAAATGAATGTAAACAACTTTTTGATGCGTTTTTGAAGTTTTTTTTGTACCCCCTTCCCCGAAAAGAATTCTTTTGTACCCTCCCCCCTAAATGAAAAAATCCTGGATACGGCCCTTACATGACTACATGTAAAAGAAACCCTATAGAATTCTGAAAACTACTTTAAAACATTCTAAAATACCTACTTATATCAATCCTCAAGGTCGCTTAAATTCACTGTATCGCCAACCCCACCCCACATCAGAAATATATATATATATATACATACATATATATATATATATATATATATATATATATATATATATATATATATATATATATATATATATATATATATATATATATATATATATATATATATATGTATACATATATATGCACCCCACCCCACCTAATGGACTAATATATAGCCCAAATTATACATATTCATAATATTTTCGATGGCGCGACTATTTTCTTCCTGTCGCTTCTTTAGCGTTTGTCGTTAAATCAATAAGAAGAAAAGAGTAGCGCTATTGAACATATTAAGAGTATATATAACTTGAGCTACATGTTTCTCCATTAGAGTGGGGGGGGCAAAGTGACCTTTAGGAATCATATAAGTAAGCATTTTAGAATGTTTTAAAGTAGTTTTCGGAGCTTTATAAAGTTTCATTTAGACCTGCTTAACACATCTTCGATGGGTTAAGCAGGAAAAATAGTTCTACTAAACCAAGATAAACATCATTAAGCTATTACAACTAAAAATTTGCTTCGACGTTTAGTTGCCTGGCATCAACACACAGGCAAACACTACTACCCCATCTACACCCTGGTCAAAGCTCGGCTTAGATCATCTCCAAAGAGACTCCTGCAGCTGTCGAGTATTTTTTTCTCGGTATTACAGGAAATATACAAACAAAACTATGGGCAAAGGTTCTATACAGTAGCAGTGCTGCATCATGTTGTAAAAGAGAACTTACTGAACTATTAAAAAGAACGAGCTTTTATCAGTTTTTCAATTAGTATATTTATGTGTGTAATTCTTAAATATAAAAATAAATATTCAAAATTGAATACCCATTACGATCACCAACTTGGTAGACAATTAACCATATCTTACTTGGTGGCAGCTTGGTACATATACTAGCATAAAATATATATTTTAATACATTTCTGAAAACAGAGGTAGGATAAGAGGGGAATAATAGCGGTCAGAAGCAGGGGCGGATCCAGGATTACTTTAGGGGGGAGGGGGGGGCAAAATAGGTTGATCCGATAAACTTGCGTTATGAGCAAGTTTAATTAACGCAAACTTGCGTTAATTAAGTAAACTATACCACTTCAGACCATGTTAGGGGGCGCCCGCCCCCCTCGGCCCTCCCCTGGATCCACCACTGGTCAGAAGGAGTCTCAACAGGAAAAAAATATGGCCCAAAAGTGTAGTTTTTCATGTTTTCACCCTCCCCCCTCCCCTCCATCCCACGAAGATCTCCGATAATAACACACTCCAAAATCCAGACATTTGAGACCTCACAGACGATACCAAAAGGACAATCATTAAGAAATACAGACGGGGGGAGTCCCAGAATCTGGAAAGGGCTATTGGGTATTAAGACTTTGAAGTGAGATATAGGCGTTTTCTATGTAATTTTTGGGTATAAATCAACTGCTTACACAAGAATATCTACAAAAAGAGCAGTAATTAAAGCTAATCAATGTGGCTTGCAAACAGCTAGCACATCCACCAGTAGAGACGATAAAAAGCAACATCTACACCCCCCCCCCCCCTCCAGCCCACAATGGCTCCCACTGGCCCTGTTGCCTGGTAAAGAAATGACTCCTTTTTATAAATATACTGCGTAAAAAAAAGAATTATACTCACCTAGCCTACTGTTTCCATTATTGAACGCGATCAAGTGATACTTGATAGTAAAATGACCAACAGTTTAAACCTAAATGGTGAAGAAATCAACACAAGTTTTCCATAAATTATCTTCAATTTTCCCAGACGGAATTTATTAATTATAGCCCCTTCCCCATAAAGTTTTATCGCTTCCCGCTTAAAGCAGTTTGAGCAGATAGTATCAAAAAAGAGGAACGAGCCGTCATATTTTTAACTCCCCACTCAAAAGGCCAACTCGGAGATAACCTTTCTATGGCTGGCAAATATTTGAATAGTCTGCAAGATGAACTATAGATGTCCAGAGTACATCAGTCTTATTTTGATGGATTGGAAAGCTTGCAATATAGACTAGAAAATTAGCCACAATCCATGCCAGGCGCTTTTTTTTTTCATCTTCATTAATATTAGATATTGAGAACCCCAACAGTCCCAAATTTCACTATAGACGGGGAGTGTGTACTTTTGAATTTATTTCGAGGAGCCATACCTGGGGGGGGGGAGATAAAACTCGGAAATGCGAAATAAGTGGTAAATATAACAAATTATGGGAGTCACATTGATCTTTGAGGGGGAGGGGGCAATATGTGTGTTCCAGTGGCTGACGAAAAAGTGATTTTTTTTCGCTATTTTATCTAGCAAGTAGTAGTTAGTGTGGCTACTATCAGCCTAACAGAAGCAGATGAACCTGTCGGTAGAGCTTCTGTGTCTCGTGAGGTGCCAACTACAGACACTTCCATGAATTGCTATAACCTTTTCTGAGGATAAACGTACAATATGTTACTATTTTTCTCCTATGCAGCAATGTCGGTATGGAGTTTTTTTTTCACTATTGAGGCTAATTATCTATACAACTGGTAATTAAGATAAGTTCCGAGGCTAGCGACAAAACATACAAATATCAATAGTACTATGCATTCCTGCTATAGACAGTTACAAATTTTAAAAAATCCTAGGAGTTCCGTCAAATCCCCCCCCCCCTCACTATGTGTATAGACATGATATTTCAAAATCTTCAGTTTTACAGCTTCTTGAAATTTTATTTCGACTTAACAAAATCTTTGTTTTGTTGTGACAAACATTATATGAACTACCATTAATATAAAACTAATTTCTTAATTTTATTATTTTTGCCAATGAACAAAGGGCTTGCCGATCTTGAGCCGACACAGAGATTATTGTTTATTTTATGACATCAATCTGCAAGGCAGGGAGAAAGACGAATAAATTTAATTGCAGTTTCGTGCTTATGTTAGTGCACACAGACACGCACATTTGGTGGTCGTTTTTGTCAGAACACTTAATAATTCAAATCGCAGATTAAAAGAAACTTTTGACAGCAAAATTTGTAGTCAAGTCAAATTTTTGTCATTTTTATGATTTACGGGTTCACTTAAGATAAGAAGTAATCAGGAATTTTAATCACAAAACCAAAGTAGTGGGAACAAAACCTTTTTTATTTTTTTCAAGAGAGCCTAAATATTTCATGGATGGCTGTTAGCAATATTAGTCTTGGTAGCAAATCCCTAAATATTCCGTCTTATTCAAGTCAAACACTATTTCTGAAACAAGCTTTAACTTTTTTTTTGCCCTTGGACTTTCATATTACAAATATTGACGTCAGATTGTCACCGACAGTTTAAATAAAATCTTAAATAGCCAATAGTGTTTCAGTAGGATATCCACACTGCGACCCGAATTATTAGTTATCATTTAAATATAATAAATTTAGGACTATTCTCTTAATGCCAATGTACGTAAAGTTAGTATAGTGGGGAGATAGCGGAGAGGGCATGAGCCAATGACCAAACTTGTGGTCAACCAAACATAGAAATCGAGTTTGAAACAAGGCGTGATTTTACCAGTATTTGCCTACCAGATATTGCGCGGTGGGCTCAGAAAGACCGTATCCAGGGGGAGGTTAAGGGGTTTGACCCCCCCTCGAAATGTTTGTCCGACTCGTAAAAACGTACAAAAGTGAATATAAACAAATTTTTGATGCGTTAAAATAATCCCCCCCCCGAAAAAAACCCTTTTGTAACCCCCTCCCCCCAAAAAATTATGGATATGGCCCTGGAGCTCAGTAATCCCTATTAAAAAATAAATTGTGTAAATCCAAAACCACGTGGGAATTTTATTTGGTGTTTCTTTATATTCAGGGCAGTAATATTTCAGCCCTAGAGGTTCCAATGATTTAGGTTTAATGAATAATAGGGATTACGGGCTGAATGGACACACTTATGACCCTTCAATCTTAATTTATTCTGCTAAAATGCATCTATTAAGTCCATGTTATCTTGAAAATTATCTCCGATCCCGAATATGGTGCTATTGCCAGATCATTTTGGCCCTTGGCCCTTGGCACTCACAAAGGCACTAGAACTCTTAATTAGCTCCAATCCAGATATCGTGGTGCCGACAGATCATTTTAGCCCTTTCACAGAAGCCCTAGAACTCTTAATTTAGGACGGAACAGACCCTTCACTTAGTTTCTACAACCATCTGTTCTCCATGATAGGGCAGTAAAAAAACAGTACATGGGTGGCATTTTGCTCTTTACTAAGTCTACACTAGTGCATAGACTATTACTATCTGTAATGACCGTTCATTTCTATATCGACTGAATTTATGTTTAAGAATGAACTAACCATTGCATAGCAGTGGGGCCTTTTAAAGCTGGGAGGTTACATTCATAGCTTTTTGATAGTTCTAAACTATCACTACAACAAAACTTCAGCTCGATAGTGTTTTGGGCCTATTCGGGTCAAGATTACTACTTGCGGTACTTAACGGAAAAAATCAGTCCTTTATTTTAGCACAATCCCGTTTTGTTACTAAAAAAAGACACTGGAACTTTAGGTTTGGCCGCATTTAGATTGGGTGCATTCAGGTAATCCCATTCTCACTATTCTATCATAAGTGGTTCAGTGTGATCCTCCCAGGGGATAGAAAACTTCCAAAAAAAAGAAACAAAAATTTGTGACTATCTTTACCGGGACAATGGGAAATGGGATAATTGTTAATAAGGGCATACATCCCAGGCTGTAGGGTTTTCAGACATGTTAGATTTGATATTACAATTTTCCCCGAAATATCAATTCATTTTGGAAATGTTTCCCTTTTTACAAACATTATAAATATGTTCTTACGATAACAACTTTTGATGGGTGGCCTTGAACTTAATAAATTGCACCTATTTGCAACCAGCATATAAACACTCTTTGATGCATACGTTTCTGTCAAAATCCCGTTTTCTAGGTTTTGTTCACTACTTATCGAAGGTATATAGCTTTCGCAGAATCAGCTGCTCCAAACCTCTGAACTATTCTAGAATTTTGTGTCCATCGATGGAATTGAAGCAGGTATTTAGCGGAACTGAAGAAACATGAACGAATTGTCTTTTATCAGACTTGGTAAAAATCTCCCAAAAGGGAGCAACATATAGAATGTGGAAAAGGGATAATGAATAAAATAGAAATGAAAGAATGTGTCGGTTGAAGCGCAATTTCGCGGTAACTATGGATGCATATGCAGTGGTAATTCTAGGGGAAATATGGCATATCAGAAGTTGTCAGGTCTGAGAGAGAGTTGAACCGATTGGCCAATATAGGTGATACTTTCAACTGGCTGGACCATAGAGAGACCAAGAGTCACAGATGGGACGAGGCTGCTTTCATTCCAGTTGAAAACGAAAAATTCACACTTACTGCAAGCTATTCAAATTAGTTGTTATAAATGAGATTGAGACTAAATGTTATGCTCCAGCTCATCAGTTCGGCTTTCAGTGTGAATTCGGCTGTCTTAAATTGTCGGTGGTCTTAAATTTAACTTCCCAGTGTTAAATTTAAGACCAAGGTTTAGGTATTCGTCTTGTAGATTTTTAAAAATTTCAGAAGTTGTCCAGTAGTTCGGCTGATATTAAGACGCTTTAACATTGACGCTTTAAAAAAATTTTCCAAAGTATTGTTTATTATCCGTTTTCCTCACAAAGAGGAAAGGTATTATTTTTTCTCCCCTTTCCTTGAAAACTTGATATTTTTCAACACCCAAGGTATGCCTGGGAAGGCATTACTATTGTCTAGTAAGAACTCGAAACAAATTGAAAAGTAGCACACTTCTTGATGCAGCACATAAATACAACCTCGCCTCCACAGCATTTGACACAAGACAAGCATTGATACCATTGGAAATCCAGAAAGATATACATTTTTCTTGGGGATCAACAACATAGTTGTTAAATAGAACGGGAGAAGAATTGCGCCTTGGTAGGCTCCTGTTCGGACAGGGATTCTTCTAGCTCGGAGAATTTTCTCCTCAAATTTTGAAAAAGGGATCTTAAGAAGGACTTGAAGGCGAAAATACATGTCACTAAAAACCTTCATGGTGTAACAATTTACACTGCTTTTGGAAGCAAGAAGGAGCATTGCCGCATGGATAAGGTAGCCAAAGGCACGGCAGACATCAAGTCCCCCAAGGAACAGGGACGTTCCTTGACGTGAATCATCAGATTCAATGAGCAACTTAGCAACAGCAGAAAGTGAATCAGGACAACCGAATTCACACTGAAAGGCGAACTGATGAGGTGGATCATAATATTTAGTCTCAATCTCATCTATAACATCTATAACAACTAATTTGAGTAGTTTTCACATAGGCGGAAACGAAGTGCATTGAGCAGTAGTTTCACTCTTCTTGGGAATAGGCGTGACATCACCAATACAGAATGACAAGAGGATAAATACCTAGGGTGAGGATCATATGTGTGAGCAATGCTAGTTGCTGCACGAGGGAGGGCCACCAAGTTTATGCAAACCGTAAACTCCATCAATACTGGAAGACAGATTAACAGAAAGATTACTTCATATAAAAAGTATTGACAGGACTTTAAAAAAAGTATCTCAATTAATATTTACTACGAGCACTATTTTCCATTTACTATGGGAAAATATTCCTTAGCTGCTGTTGGTTAGCTATGAATGCATGGATTTGCAGCGCATTTGGAACCTAGAAATTTTGCCAGGTACGGTAATTCTGTACAGTGATCTGTCAATAAGACTTTAATAATATGTGTTTATATGATATCCTACTGAGACTTACCTGTCTACTCGCAAGGACTGTGCCAAGAGTCTCCAGTCAGTTCCTCGTACGTTCGGTTGGTCCAGACACAAGCATAGCTGACGTTTAATATTTAGCGGGATCCTAAAAAGTTACAATAGTTTCAACAGAATAGAACAAAAAGTTGCACTGAAAATGTGATTTTAGAAAAATAGAAATGTCGTATTTTATTTTGTTCGACTAATAAACTTACATAGCACTATATAGTGCTGTATACGTAATTAAATAAGGCAACGGTAAACAGTGATCGCCCAGAACAGGTTTTTATTTTTAAGACTTGGCAGGTAAGTATTATCTGAAAATTAATAAGCTTCATGGCTGGAGCAATAGGTGCAACCTAGGAAAGAGCGAACCACTTCCGTATAGAAAATGAAAGTTTAAAGGGTTTTCTAAGAGACTGTCTAGTGAAGAACACTTCTCAATGCACGCTGATGCAGAGATAAGAAGAATTATTCAGATTCCACAGAATCTGAATCGGATTTCACGTCCTAGCCAAGCAGTCAGCCCGCTAGACTTGAAATCCTTTTTCATGACGAAAGGGGTTCAAGTCCTGGTGTCGCTGATTATTTGGTTTAGAACGCAGGTCAGTGACGTGACTGTGTAAACTCAGCCAGACTCGATTCAACTATCAAATGGCACTTGGAGAAATCTGGGGAACGTAAACAGGAAGGATATGTGAAAACACAGGATGTCTGGCCCCCATCCCCCAGTGCACTTTCTGGCTGAAGGGCCATGAAGAGGAGATCAGCACCGCCGGTAGGAATTGTAAAGACTAATACCGTATTCTTTAACTTACCTTACAGAATGATGACCTGAAAGTATGAAAACAAATGTTGAGAATTTCAAAAAAGGGTCCAGAACCCCTTAAATATGACATCATATCTAAAAATAGGCTACTGAAGTCATCGTCGTTGAAAACCATCAATTGGCGGTTTACAGTCATCAATGTTAGAAAACCAGGAAAATTGCATTTTGGCAAACTATTTTTGCACAGCTAGCCTAGTTGGCTATTCTGTTTGCTTTTCTTTTCAAGCCTGTCTTTTCTTGTATCTACTGGCCGACTAGTACATTTCTGAAAATTATTAGTTAGCAATATTTGTTACGTAAAACTTTTGTTTCCAAGGGGTAACGGGGAATTGGTGGCTAACATTGTTAGTTAACAATTGAAGGGCGGAAGATATAATCCTTTTTTTTCCTCATTTCTTTTGTACATTTTTTTCTCCCAGGCGAGCTTCAGACATAATGTAACAATGAGATGGGTTTAATAGCCCCAACTTTCACCGTAGAGACATGTTCACTCTTATTTCTCTCGAGATAATACAAATAACGATATCCAAGTTTATTATTTAACTTTCACATAAACTTTTGTAAACCAAAAAAAAACGAGCAGATTAATTTTAAAAAACGAAAAATTTCTTATGGAAGTGAAGAGCGAAGTTGAAACTTAACGAACAAAACTTATTGCAATGTACCAAAGGCGTCTTCAGGATTTTTGCACGGGGGGGGGGGGGGGTTTACACAAACAAAACTTTAAAAACTACCTCAAAAATTTGTTTATATGCATTTTTGTTACCTTCTTACGAGTCGGAAAAAAATTCGGAGAGGGTTGAAACCCCGAAGCACCCTCTGTGGATGCGGCCTTGCTTCGTACCCAAGGCCGTATCCAGGGGGGTTAGGGGGTTTGAATCTCTCCCGAAATGTTTGTCTGACTCGTCAAAACATAACAAAAATGGATATAAGCACATTTTTAAAGCGCTTTGAATTTTTTTGTGTAACCCTCCACCCCCCAAAAAAAAATCCTTGTGTAAAACACCCCCCGAAAAAAATCCTTGTGTAAAACACCCCCCGAAAAAAATCCTCGATGCGGCTCTGTTCATACCCTATACAGCATGCATCTATAAAACTAGTGAAAATAAACCGAATGATGACATTTCTCTTTATATGTAGAATCGTGCTCAGAAAGTGCTTTAGAATATTTTTCAGGTATATATATATATATATATATATATATATATATATATATATATATATATATATATATATATATATATATAAAGCATTCTTGTCTCTTATAATTGATTTTTGTGCTTTCTGTAAAGCGCTAGTTGTGCCTCATACTACAAACATACCAAATTTATCATCCTGGAGGCCTGTATTAATTTCATATATCTACCAGTGATCGTAGAATTTTTTGCGGTCAATGTAGAAACATGTACTTGTGTATTATCCCAACCACACTCAAGAAGTGGAATTAGGTTAAGCATAATGAAATATACCAAAATCTGATGAAAATATAATATTTTAGCAACAAAATTATGGAAAGGACACAGAATTGTGGAACCCAGAAGGCATTATATGAAATAACTAACCAAACCACCTATACATATTATATATTTAATCAAAATATACCGGCATAGTAGTTTATCTAACTCAGGCTAATCTAATTATAACCGAATACAGACAGAAACGGATTTTACTCAGATCAACAACTTGAGTGTGGTCGGGATAATTTACAAGTACCAAGAAGCATCTCTAATAATACAATTAGCTTTTTTACGCTGGAATACCTCTATTTTGTTCTTTTCTGAAGTTAATCAAAAGCGTTACTCTGTTAACACTGACGTTAATATGCAGACAAGGCCGCATCCAAGAGAGGGGTTAGGTTTTCACCCCCCCCCCCAAATGTTTGTCCGACTCGCAAAAACGTAACAAAATGAATATAAAAAAAAATGTTTATGCTTTTTTAGAGCATCTTTTTGTAGCCCCACCCCCGAAAAAACCGTTTTGTAATCCCCCCCCCCTTCCCTGAAAAAGATTCTGGATACGGTCCTGTCTGCAGATACATAAAAGCGCACTTTGCAAACTTGTTATCACGGCGCTGTGCTTTTCTTCCCCTATAAAATAGCCACTGAAACTTCCTTGGAATCGATGACAAAGAAACGAATACTAACCTCTGTTCTCTTGACCAATTTTTCATTTCCCGATTAAAGGTTTTCCTGAAAACGAACTATGAGAACGGAACCAATTTATAGATTCTATGCAATGATTTCGGAGTTAAGGCTTCAATCATCACGAGCAGCGTTTAAGGCATAGTAGATATTTATCTTTAGATGTTTAAGGACCTAAATATTACATTTAAAGAAGTTTTATATATATATTTAATAAACTTTGCTTAGGGTCGTCTACTTTACTTAGACTAATGGCATATGTTGTAAACGTTTCAAGTTTGTTTTAAATATAACAATTCTATACGAAACTTTGAAAAACGATATATTATTCCACATTTTAGGAACAAGAACTAGAAACTTGATCGAGTAACTTATTTCAATATTTAACTGATAAAAATTTCACAGGAGGGGAGGGCAAAAAATTAATGTTAGCGTTTTTAACCAAAATGAACAGATCACCTGTTAGTGCAGCTGAGATATTATTTCTGGGAGTGAGATAAAAGAAATTTTGACTCATTTTAGAACAAGAATGTCAACTTGAGAAGTAAAAAGAAAGGTGAAAACAGACAAGTATCTCAGATCAAGCCGGGCTTTCCGGTGAACTTTTCTTACAAAAAAAACTACGTGTTTTCCATCGAAGCCTTTCAGTTCAAAACTTCTTCCGCCTTCCCGCTATATTACTTATTCAAGAAAATGTTTGCAAATTCTTACAAGCAAGCTTCCAACAAGTTAACTTCTGGAGTAAAACCTTGACAAGCTTCAAACTCATAAGCTATTTTCTATCTTCCCCCCTAAGGACCCTTCGTTCTTATCTAGTAAGTATTGTTGTGTTGCGTTGTTAGCACTGCAGATCCGATATTTCCTAGAAAATGTTTACAATGCGCAGTTATCGAAGCTACGTGGCTCCGTTTTTTCTTCTTCTTCTTTTGAGAGCAATCATATTATTCGAATTAGTGTCATTGTTCTTATTTAAGGTTTTATTAGTGTGTCTTATTACGAGTTACACGCGTTTTTTCCCTTTTTCGGTGACATGTTTCCAAACATAATAACAGTAGCCTACTTAGACCAATTCACCGGGGCTTGCCGAGTTTAAGGGGATGGGCTTTAAATGACAGGCTCAACAAAAAACGACACAAGAACTATTGAATTAACAGAGTCAATATATTTTCAATCCATGACATTCCAGGGCTCTCCAAGTTTACTTATGACGGAGAGTTAGCTAAGTGTTTTAAATACAAAACAACTAAATATTGTATCATGTCTATGCCTCCTTCTTTATTTTGTACTTAATACACAGAAGAACTAGAAGTAGTATACCTCGAGCAAGCCTTCTTTCTTTGCTTCTACAGCATATTATGCAAAAATAGTTCGAGCACTAAATGGATCTCCCGACAGATTTGACTAGAGATAAAAAAGAAACAACAACTACAGAAACATGAATAATGCATCAAGCCGATATAAACAATCAAACATATTATTACAACACTTTAATCGGACGATCTATGCTTTATTTGGTTTCTTCCGCACTATCCAAACCTTTGGCGGAAGTTTTAAGGTTCGGGTGGAGGGAAGAAGACTGTACCCAAGGGGCATGTGGACTCAAGGCCGTATCCAGGGGGAAGTAGGGGGTTTGACTCCCCCCTCCCGAAATGTTTGTCCGACTCGCAAAAAATTACAAAAACGAAAATGAACAAATTTTTTATGCGTTTTTTGAAGTTTTTTTGTGAACTGTCTAATTTTCCTTTAGTACCCCCGAAAAAAAAATCCTGGATACGGTCCTGTGTGGGCTCTTCAAAACATTTTCCCTATAGTAATTTAGTATTAGCGCATCATCATTACCAGAACCGAACGTGAAATGCTGCATCTAACATTGCTTAGGAAAATGAGTTTTTGTGCTCCTCAGAGTCCTCCAAGCTCCAAGTCAATGAGGTCCCTAATCACCGGGTAGAGTCGCAGAGGAATATTTACTTCGATAAACTTAGAGGAGACGTCCAAATGCTTTGCAATTTTACAGGTTTTCTTTAAAATTTGACTTCCTTTTAAAAAAGTTATTCTTTTTAAACTTCCTTTTAAAGATCTACATTGCATTCCCCAAACAAAAAGGTGTATTTAACACTTTTTTAAGAACAAAAAACTATTCAAAAAGGGAAAATTATTCTTTTTGGTTCACAACATTAAGAAAATATGAGATACGTCCTTTCATTTTGGGCACGGTGATATGTTGAAAGGCATGATTAGGGGAAAAAATAATCAAGAAGATACTGGTCTCCTTTTTTCTGCTTCCACAGAGGATATCTTTTTATTTCCAGTTTTGGAAGAAGAAGAAGACAGCGCACTAATTGCTTCCTTAAGGAATACGGTCCCTTTTCCAAGAGAGATTTGCAGTCAAGATAAAAAATTATTTCCGGAATAACTACTCCTTGGATTGCCAAACGGATGTGCACCTGCTTCATCCAATCAAAGAGAGAGCCTGTTTGGTATTATATCACTGCCCTATAAGGGAAACTTCTCTGTTCACTTTTTGTACTCCTTTTCCTTTTACATCATCTAGGAGCGGTAACAACTTATCTTGAAAACCCCGGCTCTCAGAAGTGCTCTTTTTATTGAAGAAGAAGAAGAAAAACTTCTTCTTGGAAACTGGAAACTTTGCAACAGAAATGATAGGAAATGGCAAAAAGCTGAAATAAAGCTGGAACGTGGCTTCAGTTCTAAGCTAATTTTAACTTCAACTGGATATACAGACAGCTGATAGCATAATAGAAACATGGAGTAATTGGTTATATTAACATAATCAGTTCGCAAAGAAATAGCATTTGACTTCTTGTACAGAAGACAACCAAAAACAGATATCCGAGGTTAGTGGTCCATGGATGTGGGGTCAGCTATCCAGGACCATTTGTTTTTTTTAGTCGTTCATGCAAAAATTGATGAAATTATCCATTTTTGACAATGAGTGTAGGTTTCAGCTGGTGCGATGACTTCAGAACTTATCCACTTCCCACGGGATATTTTGTTTCCTTACCTTTAAACGCCAACTAAATTTTGTTAGGAAGAACGCGAGAGTGTTAGGAAGAAAGGCGACAAATTAATACTTTAATAGATACAAAAAAAAAATAAAAAAATACCGAGATGAATGATGAGCTAAAATCTTTTTTCCGCTTTTCTGTTGAAATAGAATTCTGGATGTGAATTTGAAATTTTCTGTAACGTAGACTAAAAAATTATTTAAATGTTGGCGTGTGGCCTACCTCAGCAGCCACTGAGATTTAAAAAATTATGAAACCACAAAAAAAGACAATCAGCTTGATAAGCAGTGACTCACTAAAGTAAAAAAATACTTCCCTTATAAAATCGGTTGTCCGCAGAGTTTCTAAAATGCAGATATTGGGTTACGAATAGAAGAACAAGGATTTGCACGACTAACTACTTCTGAGGTTTCATGGAAATTAACAGAAAATTGAGGCTTATTTTGTTTTAGTAATTAAAAAACACCAGGAGAATGTTTGACGAACACCTGTGATCCAAATTAGCAGCCTTTTTTTTAATTGGCTAGTTTGAGATTTTGAAAATGTAATTTTGCTATAAAAGGATGTAGAAGGACAGCGGTTTTTGGCCAACAGAAACAAAATTGACCGGTAATTACATGAAAAAGTCGTATCTAACAGAATAGTAAAATAAACATAAAACTGGTTTTAACCTTTTTTTTATTATAGGTATATGTAAAGGAAATAAGAAAAAGCCTAATTAAATTAAAAAGTAATAAACTAAACGATCAACACATCAGATGTAACTGCGTTTTTCCACGAAAAGATATGAATATTTCATTTCAAGAATGGAAATAATCTTTTTCACATTGCGCATTCAGAGAAAGCCTCAAAACACACATACCCCACCCCCTGCCACAAAACGTAAGAGTGCTAGAAATTTAACACACATGCTGGGATAGCATCCAGGTCCATGGTGACCCATAGCCAAAAATGGCTACACACCACCCAAATCCCATGTGAAAGTCTTTAAAAAATGATTTAGCAAATCGTTTTTACACTTTTTCAATATTTATAGGAAATATCAACATATATAAGCTTTCTTAATCTTGTATTTTCGAATTGTAATTTAAAACTTGTAATGATATTTCTTTATTACTTATTGAGCACTTTGGAACTGAAATATGGGTGAAAACAACTGAATTCAAGTTATAATTGCTTTAACATAACATAGCTATCAAATTGACCTAAGTTATAAATACAACAACGAAAAAAGTCGCCGAGGTGAGAAAAACGAGTTAGAGAAATAATGGAAACCGATTTTTCCATTTTATAGTTACTGTATTGTTATTGCTGGAAAATTTACGAGCTCAATTGACCGATTCAAGCAAAACTCATTCCTGATCCTAACTTTGATTTTGAATTCTTTTGTTTCCATTGCTTATTTCTGACTTTTCTCTTTACGTCAGTTGATAACGTTAGTTTTCAGCCTTTTTAATTTAAAAAAAATATATATACTCTCCTTTTTGTACCGGACACACTCAACTTTTTTAAGACCGCATTTTTATATTATTTTCTATAATTCTCTAAAGAACTATTTTTCATTACTTAATATTTCATTAAAAAAAACAAACAAAAAAAAACAACAAGATAGGACGGTCATGATGGTCGATCCAGTGCGGCCTGGTCCACCTATTATTACAAGATACTTAAAGCACAAAAAATAGCAGGAATAAGAGTTAGCTACCTGAAATGCATTTGCAGTGGAAATGAATGTAAGGTTGTTGAAGTTCCGTTGATAGTTGTTGTGGCAATTGACTCCTGGGGCGAATACCTACAGGGAGGTGAACTCGTCCCAATCTGAAAAATATATCTGGTAAAATTCGGTTTTAAAGGGATCTGATGACAATTCACCTAAGAATCAAATAGAGTTGTCACTTTTAACCTGGCATGACTGTTGAATCGCACATGAAGTTTCGCAACATAGGCGATAAAACTTCACATAGATTGCAGCCCTTTCACGTTTCAGAGAAAATCACGCTACAATTGCAAATTGTGCGCAATATGGATACAAGCACAAGATATGAACATCCAAGATACGTGAAATTTCAAAATCCTTTTTAGATTTTTAGTTTTCCGTTTTAGCCTTTTTAGATTTTCTTTTTTTAGTGAAGAGGGCCAGGCTAGTCTTCCTTACAACCAGATGACATCAAAACCCGAACCTCCCATTTAGACAGTTGCGTCGTAGCAAACCAAGTCAATACTCTTTTCTTCCAAAAAACAACAAAGCGACCTAAGTTACAAAATTAAATTGTTGTTTTAAATCTCATTGTCCTTCCAAGCTGATGTAAATATAAAATCAAATTGTAATATTGTTTTCTTATAATAATGTATTATTATAATATTACATTCTATGCTGACAAACAAGTGCTTAAATAAAAAAACAGTTCTTAAAATAAAATAAAATTGTCTAAAAAGCTCTTAATAGCTAATGAATTTCTGCAACATATCACACATTATATTAAAAAGAATTAAGGACTATTGATAAACAAGCTAAACATTACTCATATCTGTTTAGAATGCTAGAATTTCTTCAATTTCTGTAATAATCAAATTCAGATTTCTATCCTGACAAATTTCCAAGGAGTCGTGTCAATTTAATTTATCATAAAGAAAAGTATCAAACTGGAAACATCCTTTTGATATTTAACCACACAGAATCGAAATCCGATCATCAAAAAATGTCTGCCCGTGACAGAGAATTAAGGGAGTCCATCATTAACTGTGGTATATGTCTTTGAAAGGGGGATGGAAAGTCAATCTAACTTGAAAAGAAATATGGGAGACGATTAGTCAACTCTTTTTTCCTCAATTGCTTTCAGTAACGGATAGAAAGAAATAAAACGGACGGATTCAAGCCTTTTTTCTATTATTAAGAAGTCTATAGAATTACAGTTCCATAGTCTACTAAAAGCAAAAATTAAAAATAGGAAAAATAAGCTTTTACAATAGACAAACTGAATAAGATAAAAACAAATTTATAACAGTAAATTGATTAATAAAATGATTTAAGATATTCAAAAGATGATAAAATGATACAAGAAAGAGAAGTATAAATCCTTTTCCCATCACTTTTCTTAGGTTCTAATTTCCGAACTTGACACAACTCGTCGTACCCAAACGAAAGGACATTCACATTTTCATAATTTAAAAGGTGATGGAACGTGAGGTTTTTAAACTCTTTAAACGGATTGTGTTGAGCCTCATTTTAGTATATAGACATATACTATATACAATTATGGGGGGATATTCACGACAAGTCATGTCTTAACAGTAAAAAAGTGCAAGTTGTGAATATCCTTTCTAGATTCTTCATCGGACTACAGATCGATGTGTGAAAATTCTGACGAATATTTACTGAAAAGCAAAATATTTGAAAATAGGCATCACTTCGATCGTCTTTATCAACTGATCTTAATAATCTAGCCTAATTACTTGGTCTTAGTTATGATGTTGCAAGGTTTTCAAAAATACTGTTCATTTTATGAAGTTTTTTATTACCAAAAGGAATACAGAGAAATGTGTAGGTTGTTTTGAAGTCATGAGCTAATATTTTGAATCCGACGCTAAAAACAACTAGCCAGGACACTAGCAGCCTGGATTCCCTTCCAAGTTTAGCCAATTCTTGTCTTCTCATGGAATTCAGTTCCACTAATTCTTGTTTTCTCCAGAAATTCAGTTTAGCAGTTTTCTGCTAGTTGCGGATACGAACTGGGAAGCTAAGCCGGCTTCCCTTTCCAGCTTGCGAAAAAAGTTCTTTTGTCAGGTGGCCTTCCTGCTAAAAGTGCTGCAATATTTTTTGTGTCCAAAGAAAAGCTAATCTCCTCTATCCTCTCCCTTTTACGATGCAAGTCCGTCTCTGCGATACAGAACGACTTGAGGGGTTTTATTTTCAAACTGATTTTCAAACACTGTGTGAGATGTGTTCTTCCGTCTCGGCCAAATGAAGAACAGATGATGTTAGGCGTCAAAAGAATTGATCAAGTGAATATCTTCACATACCTGGGTAATATTATTAGTAAAGATGGTGAATGCAATAGAGATGTAAAAGTAGAACAAAAGGGTCTGGAAGACTTGGAAGGTAAGTTTCCGAGCTGAGATTACGATACTAGAGGCCATGGTAATGGTAGCAGTCAGACATGGCCTTGAGACGTTGGTGCTCCGAAATATCGAGGAAGATATGCTCAATGTTTTCCAGAGGAAGTGTCTAAGGATACTTTTAGGCACTCGTTCCACAGACAGTGTATTTAGCAATAAGCTGGAAAAAAACGGGGTTCGGTGCTAATTTTTAGATATATAACGAAATAAAAATTAAGATGTCTAGGTCATGTTCTACGAATGAAGGATCAAAGGGCCAAAAATGAAATGAAATGAAGGGCCAAAAATTGTGCTTTGATGCCATCCATTTGGGTCCAACAAAAAAAGATCGTTCCGAATGGGATGGAAAGAGGTTATAGGTACGGATTTAACGGAAATCATAACTTCATAGGAGGGGACAAAGAGTTGAGTTTATTTTCTTAAATATAAGTAAGAAGGTGAAACCGAAACATTGATAGACAATATATTGTAAGCAATTCAAGGAAGGTTTCACCACGTCTCAAACTAAATCGGAATTGTTCGCTGTTTATCTGGGAAAATTGTAGCAGAGAATTCAAGGTATCGTAAATTGCACATTGATTTTCTCTTAATAATTCTATTTTAATGCATTAAAAAAAAAAAAAAAAAAAAAAAAAACACATTATTGTGCTTAGGCAATTTCAAATACCGTGTACAATTTTGCACGTGTAGTATTTTCTTATTTATGTTTCGTGCAATGTCTCTTTAAAGATTAAGAAAAATACTCGCAGATTTTAATTGGGATAAAGTGCAAATGCATACAAAGATATACAAAAAAACATATTATAAACATTACATAAAACTATGACTTATATACCAATCAAATAAAAATATAATTTTTTTCAATAAAAATCAAAAGGAGAAAAGTGATTTGGTTGAGAAACAATTGACTATCAGAACACGACAAATCAGACTTATATGATAAACAAGTAAAATGTTGAAGATAAAAATAAATAAATGAGTTAATCTTGTCTAAAATATAGCAAAAAAAGGAAAAAAGTAAAAATCAGAGGTGCATTCGTAAAATAATGGTTCAAAAGTGAGATATGTGAATTAAAAACAAATGATACTAAAATCACAATTATCCCTTAACTGAGTTGCATGATAATAGCCGCAGATGAGCAACTTCCATGGATAATCCGAAATGGGACGAAACAGCTTAAACTCCAAACAAAAAATTCTTTTAACACGTTTTATTTATGTTATTTACCATATTATTATCACTAAATTACTATCGTTTGTATTTTTATCTTCTTTTTTTCCCAAATCACGTTGCTGGTTACGGGAGTCAATCAGAGTGCATAGTGCTGTTTTTGTGCATGTGAATTTTTCTTAAAATAATTGTGTTCTTTGGAGGACCTCCGATAATCTGCTGGTGAACAATTTGAGTTTCTAGTAGTTTTTCTTACTTTGATCCAAATATTGATACAATTTTGATCAGAATCACTGAAATCCCCAAAAAGACGATGAAATTTTATACCTTGTTGCTTGACTATCCTCTCTCTGAATTTAGATTGGCATATTGCAACTAGCTAGCGAAGTAACTATCAAAGGAAAATTCAGCTTAGGAAAATAAAAATCTGAAAATAAGTTTTGTCAGTGATACGAAATACCATAAGAAATTGTATTTCGACAAAATTTGTAAAAACACTGAGTATCAAAATCAATTACATCGAAATACAATAAGAGTTATAATATAAACTATTACTAAATATTTCTAAATATTAACAAATAATCAAAAGAGGAAAAAACTACTTGGAAAAATAAAACAGACAACGGGCAATAAACAATAAAAAAAGCAAAAACAATCCACAATATCAGACAGTAACACAAACATATTTTTTCAGATGTTATATCTTTGAACACATAGTTTCAAATCAACAACCTTGACCTGAAACAAAATAGCCAGTTTCACACTTCAAGGCATAATCTTATTATTCGCAAAATAGATCCGACAATCGGCAATCTGACTCGACAATTTGGCGACCCGATTGTCGATTTGACAGTGGGATTGTCAAATAAAAAAGGGCTCTTACCATTTTCCTGCATTCTCCAATATTTATTCGACATTGAGTTTTTGCACTTCCAATCTGCTTTGCAGAAATGGTGCAAGATGTTGTGGTGGGCAGGTTGCTTGCTTTTTCAAAGTCTAAAATCCAGCTTATCGGATGCCTCAAGCACCATAATCTACTGAACTCAACCTCCTACAAAAACAAATGGAGTAATTAGTTAATGAGTTTTAAGAATTTAAAGATGTTCAACTAACAACATTGAAAACTAAAAACTATTTTAGTCTTCTTACTAGAAAAACTAATGTTGACCTAACTATTCAAGCTAACTATTCAGGCCGTATCTAGAGGGAGGGGGGTTAGGGGACTTGACCCAGCACAGGGCTGCGGGGACAAAACAGCCATTAAATAGGTAGTTAGAAGCTCTCTCATTGGACACTAGATCTAAAAATTTTGCGACCAAATGAGTCTGTAGGTTTCTAAATCACCCGTTCTTTAGGATGCAGGCAAGAAAAAAAATACATATGAAACGCATTGTTCTTTAAAAAAGTATATCTAATACCTTTTTTTTTAAATTAAGTAATAATGCAATTATTGCTTGAAGGTCTGCGATAGAGCTTAATTTAGTTGCAGCACCTACTACTCGAATAATTGCACCATTACTTGCGTCAGTATTAGTAGGAAGGCAATAATAGATATCAACTATACAAGCCTGAGGCATGGATATGTGTACATTTTCAACGATACATGGCTTACCACGGTCATTCATCTATTACTACAACCGGTATATGCCTTAGCAGACAGGTTTCTGAGGCAACACCTATTTTCAGCGCCAATCAGAGAGAACGAATATAGAGGGTACTTAATATACAGTGCACTTTCAACGATACATGCCTTACGACGGATATGTATCAATTAGTACAGAAGGGACATGCCTTGTCGAACATGTTTTTCTATATTGCACCAGTACTTGCGTCAGTATTTATTAACACTTATAATCCGACTGCACCCTGGGCAATCATGGGGGCTCTCGGTCCGTTCCTATGCTGTTGTTGGACGAATAAAAGGAAAACAGTGAACGAAAAGATTTGAAGTATCTGAAATAATTAGGATGGATTACAGAAAACAATACTTATTCAACACAAACACATTATTGTTAATTAGTTTATTAGCTGTGGATTAGCCGCTCTAAAGCTGACTTAATTAATTCCTGCCAGCTTGCTTAAACTTTGTTTGAGGAAATTGGCCTTAAATTATGGACTAATAAATATGAATCTTTAATTCTTAATGGTGATATAGGGCAATGGTGATAAACTGGACTCACTTGAAAATAAAATTAAGTCACTTGGTGATCGTGTTACGCAACTAGAGGTTTCAAATTCAGACTTTCAGAAAAGAAACGTGGAAAGCGACCAGCGTATATCATCGATTGAAAATCAGAAGGATTTGCTTAATGAACAGTACAAAATAATGACAGATGAAATTAGTAACCAAAGGTCCGCTATTAACCAGACAGTATGCCGGCTTGCAAAGATGGAGTTTGAAAAACTTCAGAGCAACATTATTGTGTGGAATGTACCAACTGATAATCAACAAAATGCTATGGAAATTTGCACGAGTATCATTACAGAAGGACTTGAGCTATCCCCGGTACCACGCCTCAAAGTGCTACAGGTTAATAAACTAAAAAAGTTTATTAAAGTTGAGGTTGCTGATAAAGATGAGAAAATGAGAATTCTGAAGTGCGCTAAAAAGCTAAGGGACAAGACAATTGCTGGGTTTCACGATATTTACATTAGTGATGACGCTCCTCCTGAAATCAGAAAGATGAGAAATGACCTCCTTCGTAAGAAAATTAAACTCCGTGAAATCGGTATTGAAGCCTGGGTATCGAAAAGCTTTCCACCAATGCTGAATTTTAACCGACTTAATGGTTCACTGGCGAAATACTCACATGAAGATTCTATTCCTGAATTAGATCAGTTTGCCCGCAGTAAATTGCGCAATAATGATAGTTCAGAGCGTATGCGAGGAGAAAGAAGTGGCGGACGGTTTGACGCACCTGGTGAAGTGATGGCTGATTAGTGATAACTATTGATTGTTATTGCTCTTAATTGAATTTATTTTCTCTTTTTTTTAGTCTATTTTCTTCTCATTTTATTTTTTTCCGTATTTTTTTTCTTTATTTGCATTATTAATTATATTATTATTTATGATTTTTTTTTTTTTTCTACAGTTAAATATTATTTTCGTTATTTTACTAATAAAGAAAGTGAATTTCGCAGTAAATTGTGCAATAATGATAGTCCAGAGCGTATGCGAGGAGAAAGAAGTGGCGGACGGTTTGACGCACCTGGTGATGTGATGGCTGATTAGTGATAGCTATTGATTGTTATTGCTCTTAATTGAATTTATTTTCTCTTTTTTTAGTCTATTTTATTTTCTTTTTACTTTATTTTTTCCGTATTTTTTTTTTTCTTTATTTGCATTATTAATTTATATTATTATTTATTATTTTTTTTCCAGTTAAATATTATTTTATTTATTTTCCTATAAAGATTTTTTTTTCTTTTGTATTTTTGTTGTTTTTTTTTTTTTTTTTTTTTTTTTTATCATTTTACTTTTTTTTTATTTTTTTTTCGTGTGTTATTAAATTTGTGTTAATAAATGTGATGATTTTAAATAGCTACGATACCCACTAGTATTAGGGAATGTAATGGGCGAAACTGCGAATGCAGAAACCCAATACGTGTTTTTGTTTTTGTTTCTTTGTTGTATGTGTTTTGGTGAAAATTACCAATGCCCGTTAACTGCGACCGGAATTTGGTTCGATAATATAGTTCTATTTTGGAAAAGAATATTGACATTATTTATGAATGACCAGATGGTTGGGAGTAAATTGGAATTTGTTTTTTTTTATGTGTTGTTTTTTGTAACCGAATGCCGTGGACATTTTATATGCTTTATTGGTTCCCTCTTTCGCACGCAAGGTTTCTTGTAAGAATTGGTTAGAATGAATGAATCACCTCCAGGTACACCTGATTTTAAGGAGTTGGAAAGTAAAAAAGTAAGTTTTGAAAGATATAATGAAATTTTGAGTGAGAACGTTGATCCTGGTGGATGCTGTCGGCTGGCATGTGAGGATTCAAGGTATGTGTTTTTGAGTGATGTCCCTTCGGAGAGCCGGGGGGATGAGAAGCAGATCAGTATTTTCCATATAAATTGCCAAGGGTTGAATTCCAGCTTTGATTTTATTAATGATATATCTAGTCTCTCTGTATTTCAGGTAATAGGCCTTACGGAAACCTGGCTTAACAAGCATAATTCTGAATTGCTGCGGATTCCTGGATACTCTTTATTCACCAAAAATCGGGAGCTTCGTCAACATGGGGGATTGGCAGCGTATGTTCGCTCGGATATTAAGGTAACGGTAAAAAGTGATATGTCGGTTTATAAAGAAATGGTATTTGAGTCGTGTGTGTTAAAGTTTTATATTGATAAATTACAAAGTTTTGTTATTTTTTCATAACGCCCACCATAGAGTGCGGTTGATGAATTTTTGGACCTCCTTGAGCAGCAGCTAGAGAAGATTCCAGTGGAGACCCCTTGTTTTTTGATGGGTGATTTAAACGTTGACCTAATTGATCCTGGTCAAAAGACTAATCTTCTATTAGATATGATGATTTCTTATGGCCTGATTCCGTCAATTAATGTAAGTACTCGAGTAACTGCGTCAACTGCGAAGTGCCTTGATAACATTTTTACAAATGTACCGTTTTCTAATCCGTGTGTCCTGGTTAGTGATACCTCGGACCACTTTGGTGTTTTTGGCTCATATTCAACATCGACGCAGACTTCTCCTTCGGTAAATGGCAGGTTTAATAAGATTACACAAGTACTGGATCCTAGTGCCCTCCGTGATTGTAAAAACAAAATAATGGATGTTAATTGGGATGAAGAGCTAGCTCTACCTGATCATGCTGATGCGAAGTTTGTGAAATTCTATAATAAACTGCATAATCTGCTGATTAGTTGCACTAAAGAGGTACGGAAAAGAGCTCGCAGAGAAATGCCTAAGAAGCCGTGGGTGACAAAAGGATTGCTCAGATCAATAAATCGAAGGGATTTGCTGTTTAAAAAGAAAATGTTACAACCTAGTGATATTAATGAAAGGATATACAAAAACTACAGAAATGCATTAAATAGACTTTTGCGAAAAGCAAAGGAAGCTCATTATAAGAAAAAGTTTGGTGATGCAGCTGGAAACCCCAATAAAACATGGCGGATAATTAAACAGCTCATAAATCCTCCCCACACAGTCGCCCCGGATCAGATTATTGGTCGAGTAGGTGCAGAATTAAGTGACCCGTCTGATATAGCCCAAGAATTTGTTGACCACTTCGCTACAGTTGGACATAATGTGGCTGAGGGAGTAAGAATAGTGGATGGCGACCGCCCTTTCCAACATTACCTTGGAAATAGCGAAACAGAATTTTCAGTTTACCTGAAACCGGTGACCGAGAGTGAAGTAAAAGAAATAATTTTCGACATGAAAAATAGTGCAGCTGGTAGTGACATTTTGTCTCTACGGATAATTAAATATCTGTGGCCAGCTATATCGCATGTATTAGTTAACCTAATAAATCTTTGTTTTAAACAGGGAGTATTTCCATCTTGTTTCAAGTTGGCACGAATTACACCGGTTCATAAGGGGGTGATCACAGTGAGGTAAGTAACTATCGCCCGATTTCCGTTTTACCGGTCATGTCAAGACTTGTGGAAAAGTGCTTTTCCCGGAGGTTGTACCATTATTTAGAGTGCCATTCAATACTAACATCCACCCAGTTTGGATTCAGAAATGGACGCACGACCGAACAAGCTGTGGCTTATCTCTGTGGTGTTGTGAACACTGCCCTGGACCTTGGTTTTAAAGTGTCTACCATCTTTTTGGACATTATAAAAGCTTTCGACACTGTAGACCATGGTATATTGCTTGAAAAATGTGAATTTTATGGGATTAGAGGGCCTGCTCTTGATTTCCTACGTAGTTTTTTGTCTAATAGGCAGCAGTATGTGCGAATAAATGGATCTACTTCTTCCGTTGTAGATATGAAATGTGGTGTGCCACAAGGGTCCGTTCTTGGCCCCTTGCTATTTTTGATATTTGTAAATGATCTTGTACTGTCCCTGAAGGATGCGAAAACTAAAATGAGCGACATGTTTCACAGTGACAGTGACGTTACAGTACCTCTATTTGCCGATGATACTTCATTGATTTGCATTGCAAAAACAGAACGCCTTTTAGTTGAATTAATGACACAGTGTTTAGATCAAGTGTCTAGCTGGCTAAGAGTTAATAAAATAAAAGTAAACCCATCAAAGAGCAGTTTTGTAATATTTTCGCGTACATCTAATTACTACCCATGGATCCAAGAAGTGAGTTACCTGGAAGGTAAAGTTAAGCGTGATCAGTGTGTTAGATATTTGGGTATTATGCTAGATGAAACACTATCTTTTAGGAAACATGTTGAAAAGGTGTCAGGAATCCTGTGCCGTAATCTGGGAATACTGCGTAAATTGAAACATGTATTACCCCCTTCTGTTCTTCGCACTTTGTATTTTTCTATTATACATCCACATATATTGTATTGCTCATCTATTTGGCTGAGTACGTTTCCATCAATTACTAATCGAGTTCGAGTGATCCAAAATAACGGAATCCGTGTGTTGACTGGTAAATCAAATCTTGTATCTGTTAGAGCTACCTATATTGATGTAAAAGTATTACCTGCTGCAGGCCTTAGAGATTTTTATAGCCTTCAATTTATGTTCAAATATAATAATGAATTATTACCGTCTTGCTTTTCAGGAATGCTAAAAGCTAGATCTTCGATTCATGATCATGAAACTCGCCAAAGGGAAAATTTACATGCCCCGCTCGTGGTGTCTGCCAGGTCGACATTCTCGCCTATTTATAGGGGATTAAAGTTGTGGAATGGGGTTAATAAAGAGTTAAGAGAAATAGGGGATCTGAAGGAATTTAAAAATAAAATAAAAGGAATGTTATATGAGAAATATGATTTTTAAATTTTTTTTTTTTTTAATTTTTTTTTTTTTTTTTTTTTTTTTATGTACCTGGAGGACAAGTATGGTGATTTTGTGATTGGTGGTAGGAACTGCGTGCGAAGGGGAATGATTTTTCTTTTATTTTATTTTTTTAGGCCTAGGTTGTATATTTCTGTTGTGAATATGAAATTTTGATATATGCCTACCCTTAGGACAACCTGACCCCAGGTTCTTGGGTCGGTAGTGAGTAAAATGTATTGTCCTTGTGTGTGTTAATAAATTACTATTACT